>NW_026108910.1:0-228789 GCF_024516045.1 Bombus affinis | reverse complement strand
CGTTATATAGTATAACGTTATGTGGCATATCCATATAACGTATTACGTTATATAGTATAACGTTATGTGGCATATCCTTATAACGTATTACGTTATATAGTATAACGTTATGTGGTATATCCTTATATCGTATTACGTTATATAGTGTAACGTTATAACGCATTACGTTATACAGTATAACGATTTATGTCATATCCTTATAACGTATTACGTTATATGGTATAACGTTATAACGCATTACGTTATATAGTATAACGTTATATGGTATATCGTTATAACGTATTACGTTATATAGTATAACGTTATAGCGCATTACGTTATATAATATAACGTTATACGGTATATCGTTATAACGTATTACGTTATATAGCATAACGTTATATGGTATATAGTTATAACGTATTACGTTATATAGCATAATGTTATAACGCATTACGTTATATAGTATAACGTTATATGGTATATCGTTATAACGTATTACGCTATATATTATAACGTTATAGCGCATTACGATATACAGTATAACGTTATATGGCACATCCATATATCGTATTACGTTATATAGTATAACGTTATAACGCATTACGTTATAAAGTATAACGTTATAACGCGTTACGTTATATAGTATAACGTTATATAGTATATCGTTATATCGTATTACGATATATAGTATAACGTTATGTGGCATATCCTTATAACGTATTACGTTATATAGTATAACGTTATGTGGCATATCCTTATAACGTATTTCGTTATATAGTGTAACGTTATAACGCATTACGTTATATAGTATAACGTTATATGTCATATCCTTATAACGTATTACGTTATATAGTATAAGGTTATAACGCATTACGTTATATAGTATAACGTTATATGTCATATCCTTATAACGCATTACGTTACATAGTATAACGTAATGTGGCATATCCTTATAACGTATTACGTTATATAGTATAACGATATGTGGCATATCCTTATAACGTATTACGTTATATAGTATAACGTTATAACGCATTACGTTATATAGTATAACGTTATATAGTATATCGTTATAACGTATTACGTTATATACTATATCGTTATGTGGCATATCCATATAACGTATTACGTTATATAGTATAACGTTATAACGCATTACGTATATAGTATAACGTTATATGTCATATCCTTATAACGCATTACGTTACATAGTATAACGTAATGTGGCATATCCTTATAACGTATTACGTTATATAGTATAACGATATGTGGCATATCCTTATAACGTATTACGTTATATAGTATAGCGTTATGTGGCATATCCTTATAACGTATTACGTTATATAGTATAACGTTATGTGGCATATCCTTATAACGTTTTACGTTATATAGGGTAACGTTATAACGTATTACGTTATATAGTATAACGTTATATAGTATAATGTTATAACGCATTACGATATATAGTATAACGTTATGTGGCATATCCTTATAACGTATTTCGTTATATAGTATAACGTTATGTGGCATATCCTTATAACGTTTTACGTTATATAGGGTAACGTTATAACGTATTACGTTATATAGTATAACGTTATATGTCATATCCTTATAACGCATTACGTTACATAGTATAACGTAATGTGGCATATCCTTATAACGTATTACGTTATATAGTATAACGATATGTGGCATATCCTTATAACGTATTACGTTATATAGTATAGCGTTATGTGGCATATCCTTATAACGTATTACGTTATATAGTGTAACGTTATAACGCATTAAGTTATATAGTATAACGTTATATGTCATATCATTATAACGTATTACGATATATAGTATAACGTTATAACGTATTACGTTATATAGTATAATGTTATAACGCATTACGTTATATAGTATAACGATATGTGGCATATCCTTATAACGTATTACGTTATATAGTATAGCGTTATGTGGCATATCCTTATAACGTATTACGTTATATAGTGTAACGTTATAACGCATTAAGTTATATAGTCTAACGTTATATGTCATATCCTTATAACGTATTACGTTATATAGTATAACGTTATAACGCATTACGTTATATAGTATAACGTTATATAGTATATCGTTATAACGTATACGTATATATCGTTATATATCGTATATATCGTTATATATCGTTATATAACGTATATATCGTTATATACTATATCGTTATGTGGCATATCCATATAACGTATTACGTTATATAGTATAACGTTATAACGCATTACGTTATATAGTATAACGTTATATGTCATATCCTTGTAACGTATTACGTTATATAGTATAACGTTATAACGCATTACGTTATATAGTATAACGTTATATAGTATATCGTTATAACGTATTACGTTATATACTATAACGTTGTGTGGCATATCCTTATAACGTATTATGTTATATAGTATAACGTTATGTGGCATAACCTTATAACGTATTAAGTTATATAGTATAACGTTATATGTCATATCCTTATAACGTATTACGTTATATAGAGCAATGCTATAACGCATTACGTTATATAGTATAACGATATGTGGCATATCCTTATAACGTATTACGTTATATAGTATAACGTTATAACGCATTACGTTATATAGTATAACGTTATATGTCATATCCTTGTAACGTATTACGTTATATAGTATAACGTTATATTGCATATCCATATAACGTATTACGTTATATAGTATAAGGTTATAACGCATTACGTTATATAGTATAACGTTATATGGCATATCCATATAACGTATTACGTTATATAGTATAACGTTATAACGCATTACGTTATATAGTATAACGTTATATAGTATATCGTTATAACGTAATACGTTATATACTATAACGTTATGTGGCATATCCTTATAACGTATTATGTTATATAGTATAACGTTATGTGGCATAACCTTATAACGTATTACGTTATATAGTATAACGTTATGTGTCATATCCTTATAACGTATTACGTTATATAGTGCAATGTTATAACGCATTACGTTATATAGTATAACGATATGTGGCATATCCTTATAACGCATTACGTTACATAGTATAACGTAATGTGGCATATCCTTATAACGTATTACGTTATATAGTATAACGATATGTGGCATATCCTTATAACGTATTACGTTATATAGTATAACGTTATAACGCATTACGTTATATAGTATAACGTTATATAGTATATCGTTATAACGTATTACGTTATATACTATATCGTTATGTGGCATATCCATATAACGTATTACGTTATATAGTATAACGTTATAACGCATTACGTAATATAGTATAACGTTATATGTCATATCCTTATAACGCATTACGTTACATAGTATAACGTAATGTGGCATATCCTTATAACGTATTACGTTATATAGTATAACGATATGTGGCATATCCTTATAACGTATTACGTTATATAGTATAGCGTTATGTGGCATATCCTTATAACGTATTACGTTATATAGTATAACGTTATGTGGCATATCCTTATAACGTTTTACGTTATATAGGGTAACGTTATAACGTATTACGTTATATAGTATAACGTTATATAGTATAATGTTATAACGCATTACGATATATAGTATAACGTTATGTGGCATATCCTTATAACGTATTACGTTATATAGTATAACGTTATGTGGCATATCCTTATAACGTTTTACGTTATATAGGGTAACGTTATAACGTATTACGTTATATAGTATAACGTTATATGTCATATCCTTATAACGCATTACGTTACATAGTATAACGTAATGTGGCATATCCTTATAACGTATTACGTTATATAGTATAACGATATGTGGCATATCCTTATAACGTATTACGTTATATAGTATAGCGTTATGTGGCATATCCTTATAACGTATTACGTTATATAGTGTAACGTTATAACGCATTAAGTTATATAGTATAACGTTATATGTCATATCATTATAACGTATTACGATATATAGTATAACGTTATAACGTATTACGTTATATAGTATAATGTTATAACGCATTACGTTATATAGTATAACGATATGTGGCATATCCTTATAACGTATTACGTTATATAGTATAGCGTTATGTGGCATATCCTTATAACGTATTACGTTATATAGTATAACGTCATAACGCATTACGTTATATAGTATAACGTTATATAGTATATCGTTATAACGTATTACGTTATATAGTATAACGTTATATGGTATATCGTTATAACGTATTACGTTATATAGTATAACGTTATAGCGCATTACGTTATATAGTATAACGTTATATGGTATATCGTTATAACGTATTACGTTATATAGTATAACGTTATATGGTATATCCTTATAACGTATTACGTTACATAGCATAATGTGATAACGCATTACGTTATATAATATAATGATATAACGTATTACGTTATATAGTATTACGTTATGTGGCATAACCTTATAACGTATTACGTTACATAATATAATGTTATAACGTATTACGATATATAGTATAACGTTATGTGGCATATCCTTATAACGTATTACGTTATATAGTATAACGTTATGTGGCATATCCTTATAACGTTTTACGTTATATAGGGTAACGTTATAACGTATTACGTTATATAGTATAACGTTATATGTCATATCCTTATAACGCATTACGTTACATAGTATAACGTAATGTGGCATATCCTTATAACGTATTACGTTATATAGTATAACGATATGTGGCATATCCTTATAACGTATTACGTTATATAGTATAGCGTTATGTGGCATATCCTTATAACGTATTACGTTATATAGTGTAACGTTATAACGCATTAAGTTATATAGTATAACGTTATATGTCATATCATTATAACGTATTACGATATATAGTATAACGTTATAACGTATTACGTTATATAGTATAATGTTATAACGCATTACGTTATATAGTATAACGATATGTGGCATATCCTTATAACGTATTACGTTATATAGTATAGCGTTATGTGGCATATCCATATAACGTATTACGTTATATAGTATAAGTTTATAACGCATTACGTTATATGGTATAACGTTATATGTCATATCCATATAACCTATTACGTTATATAGTATAACGTTATAACGCATTACGTTATACAGTGTAACGTTATATGTCATATCCTTCTAACGTATTACGTTATATAGTATAACGTTATAATGCATTACGTTATATAGTATAACGTTATATAGTATATCGTTATAACGTATTACGTTATAAACTATAACGTTATGTGGAATATCCTTCTAACGTATTACGTTGTATAGTATAACGTAATGTGGCATAACCTTATAACGTATTACGTTATATAGTATAACGTTATATGTCATAACCTTATAACGTATTACGTTATATAGTATAACGTTATAACGCATTACGTTATATAGTATAACGTTATATGGTATACCGTTATAACGCATTACGTTATATAGTATAACGTTATAGCGCATTACGATATACAATATAACGTTATATGGCATATCCATATATCGTATTACGTTATATAGTATAACGTTATAACGCATTACGTTATATAGTATAACGTTATATAGTATATCGTTATAACGTATTACGATATATAGTATAACGTTATGTGGCATATCCTTCTAACGTATTACGTTATATAGTATAACGTTATGTGGCATATCCTTATAACGTATTACGTTATATAGTGTAACGTTATAACGCATTACGTTATATAGTATAACGTTATATGTCATATCCTTGTAACGTATTACGTTATATAGTATAACGTTATGTGGCATATACTTATAACGTATTACGTTACATAGTGTAACGTTATAACGCATTACGTTATGTAGTACAACGTTATGTGGCATATCCTTATAACGTATTACGTTATATAGTATAACGTTATAACGCATTACGTTATATAGTATAACGTTATATGTCATATCCTTATAACGTATTACGTTATATAGTATAACGTTACAACGCATTACGTTATATAGTATAACGTTATATGTCATATCCTTATAACGTATTACGTTATATAGTATAACGTTATAACGCATTACGTTATATAGTATAACGTTATATGTCATATCCATATAACGTATTATGTTATGTAGTATAACGTTATAACGCATTACGTTATATAGTATAACGTTATAACGCATTACATCATATGGTGTAATGTTATATGGCATATCCTTATAACGTATTACGTTATATAGTATAACGTTATAACGCATTACGTTATATAGTATAACGTTATATGTCTTATCCTTATAACGTATTACGTTATATAGTATAACGTTATAACGCATTACGTTATATAGTATAACGTTATATAGTATATCGTTATAACGTATTACGTTATATAGTATATCGTTATATGTCATATCCTTATAACGTATTACGTTATATAGTATAACGTTATAACGCATTACGTTATATAGTATAACGTTATATGTCATATCCTTATAACGTATTACGTTATATAGTATAACGTTATAACGCATTACGTTATATAGTATAGCGTTATATAGTATATCGTTATAACGTATTACGTTATATAGTATAACGTTATATGTCATATCCCTATAACGTATTACGTTATATAGTATAACGTTATAACGCATTACGTTATATAGTATAACGTTATATAGTATATCGTTATAACGTATTGCGATATATAGTATAACGTTATGTGGCATATCCTTCTAACGTATTACGTTATATAGTGTAACGTTATAACGCATAACGTTATATAGTATAACGTTATGTGGCATATGCTTATAACGTATTACGTTATATAGTATAACGTTATAACGCATTACGTTATATAGTATAACGTTATACGTCATATCCTTATAACGTATTACGTTATTTAGTATAACGTTATAACGCATTACGTTATACAGTATAACGTTATATAGTATATCGTTATAACGCATTACGTTATACAGTCTAACGTTATGACGCATTACGTTATATAGTATAACGTTATATAGTATATCGTTATAACGTATTACGATATATAGTATAACGTTATGTGGCATATCCTTATAACGTATTACGTTATATAGTATAACGTTATAACGCATTACGTTATATAGTATAACGTTATATGTCATATCCTTATAACGTATTACGTTATATAGTGTAACGTTATAACGCATTACGTTATATAGTATAACGTTATATGTCATATCCTTATAACGTATTACGTTATATAGTATAACGTTATGTGGCATAACCTTATAACGTATTACGTTATATAGTATAACGTTATATGTCATATCCTTATAACGTATTACGTTATATAGTGCAATGTTATAACGCATTACGTTATATAGTATAACGTTATATAGTATAATGTTATAACGCATTACGTTATATAGTATAACGATATGTGGCATATCCTTATAACGTATTACGTTATATAGTATAGCGTTATGTGGCATATCCTTATAACGTATTACGTTATATAGTGTAACGTTATAACGCATTAAGTTATATAGTCTAACGTTATATGTCATATCCTTATAACGTATTACGTTATATAGTATAACGTTATAACGCATTACGTTATATAGTATAACGTTATATAGTATATCGTTATAACGTATTACGTTATATACTATATCGTTATGTGGCATATCCATATAACGTATTACGTTATATAGTATAACGTTATAACGCATTACGTTATATAGTATAACGTTATATGTCATATCCTTGTAACGCATTACGTTATATAGTATAACGATATGTGGCATATCCTTATAACGTATTACGTTATATAGTATAACGTTATAACGCATTACGTTATATAGTATAACGTTATATATCATATCCTTATAACGTATTACGTTATATAGTATAACGTTATAACGCATTACGTTATACGGTATAACATTATATAGTATAATGTTATAACGCATTACGTTATATAGTATATCGTTATGTGGCATAAACTTATAACGTATTACGTTATATAGTGTAACGTTATAACGCATTACGTTATATAGTATAACGTTATATGTCATATCCTTATAACGTATTACGTTATATAGTATAAGGTTATAACGCATTACTTTATATAGTATAACGTTACGTGGCATATCCTTATAACGTATTACGTTATATAGTGTAACGTTATAACTCATTACGTTATATAGTATAACGTTATGTGGCATATCCATATAACGTATTACGTTATATAGTATAACGTTATGTGGCATATCCTTATAACGTATTACGTTATATAGTATAACGTTATGTGGTATATCCTTATATCGTATTACGTTATATAGTGTAACGTTATAACGCATTACGTTATACAGTATAACGATTTATGTCATATCCTTATAACGTATTACGTTATATGGTATAACGTTATAACGCATTACGTTATATAGTATAACGTTATATGGTATATCGTTATAACGTATTACGTTATATAGTATAACGTTATAGCGCATTACGTTATATAATATAACGTTATACGGTATATCGTTATAACGTATTACGTTATATAGCATAACGTTATATGGTATATAGTTATAACGTATTACGTTATATAGCATAATGTTATAACGCATTACGTTATATAGTATAACGTTATATGGTATATCGTTATAACGTATTACGCTATATATTATAACGTTATAGCGCATTACGATATACAGTATAACGTTATATGGCACATCCATATATCGTATTACGTTATATAGTATAACGTTATAACGCATTACGTTATAAAGTATAACGTTATAACGCGTTACGTTATATAGTATAACGTTATATAGTATATCGTTATATCGTATTACGATATATAGTATAACGTTATGTGGCATATCCTTATAACGTATTACGTTATATAGTATAACGTTATGTGGCATATCCTTATAACGTATTTCGTTATATAGTGTAACGTTATAACGCATTACGTTATATAGTATAACGTTATATGTCATATCCTTATAACGTATTACGTTATATAGTATAAGGTTATAACGCATTACGTTATATAGTATAACGTTATATGTCATATCCTTATAACGCATTACGTTACATAGTATAACGTAATGTGGCATATCCTTATAACGTATTACGTTATATAGTATAACGATATGTGGCATATCCTTATAACGTATTACGTTATATAGTATAACGTTATAACGCATTACGTTATATAGTATAACGTTATATAGTATATCGTTATAACGTATTACGTTATATACTATATCGTTATGTGGCATATCCATATAACGTATTACGTTATATAGTATAACGTTATAACGCATTACGTTATATAGTATAACGTTATATGTCATATCCTTATAACGCATTACGTTACATAGTATAACGTAATGTGGCATATCCTTATAACGTATTACGTTATATAGTATAACGATATGTGGCATATCCTTATAACGTATTACGTTATATAGTATAGCGTTATGTGGCATATCCTTATAACGTATTACGTTATATAGTATAACGTTATGTGGCATATCCTTATAACGTTTTACGTTATATAGGGTAACGTTATAACGTATTACGTTATATAGTATAACGTTATATAGTATAATGTTATAACGCATTACGATATATAGTATAACGTTATGTGGCATATCCTTATAACGTATTTCGTTATATAGTATAACGTTATGTGGCATATCCTTATAACGTTTTACGTTATATAGGGTAACGTTATAACGTATTACGTTATATAGTATAACGTTATATGTCATATCCTTATAACGCATTACGTTACATAGTATAACGTAATGTGGCATATCCTTATAACGTATTACGTTATATAGTATAACGATATGTGGCATATCCTTATAACGTATTACGTTATATAGTATAGCGTTATGTGGCATATCCTTATAACGTATTACGTTATATAGTGTAACGTTATAACGCATTAAGTTATATAGTATAACGTTATATGTCATATCATTATAACGTATTACGATATATAGTATAACGTTATAACGTATTACGTTATATAGTATAATGTTATAACGCATTACGTTATATAGTATAACGATATGTGGCATATCCTTATAACGTATTACGTTATATAGTATAGCGTTATGTGGCATATCCTTATAACGTATTACGTTATATAGTGTAACGTTATAACGCATTAAGTTATATAGTCTAACGTTATATGTCATATCCTTATAACGTATTACGTTATATAGTATAACGTTATAACGCATTACGTTATATAGTATAACGTTATATAGTATATCGTTATAACGTATACGTATATATCGTTATATATCGTATATATCGTTATATATCGTTATATAACGTATATATCGTTATATACTATATCGTTATGTGGCATATCCATATAACGTATTACGTTATATAGTATAACGTTATAACGCATTACGTTATATAGTATAACGTTATATGTCATATCCTTGTAACGTATTACGTTATATAGTATAACGTTATAACGCATTACGTTATATAGTATAACGTTATATAGTATATCGTTATAACGTATTACGTTATATACTATAACGTTGTGTGGCATATCCTTATAACGTATTATGTTATATAGTATAACGTTATGTGGCATAACCTTATAACGTATTAAGTTATATAGTATAACGTTATAAGTCATATCCTTATAACGTATTACGTTATATAGAGCAATGCTATAACGCATTACGTTATATAGTATAACGATATGTGGCATATCCTTATAACGTATTACGTTATATAGTATAACGTTATAACGCATTACGTTATATAGTATAACGTTATATGTCATATCCTTGTAACGTATTACGTTATATAGTATAACGTTATATTGCATATCCATATAACGTATTACGTTATATAGTATAAGGTTATAACGCATTACGTTATATAGTATAACGTTATATGGCATATCCATATAACGTATTACGTTATATAGTATAACGTTATAACGCATTACGTTATATAGTATAACGTTATATAGTATATCGTTATAACGTAATACGTTATATACTATAACGTTATGTGGCATATCCTTATAACGTATTATGTTATATAGTATAACGTTATGTGGCATAACCTTATAACGTATTACGTTATATAGTATAACGTTATGTGTCATATCCTTATAACGTATTACGTTATATAGTGCAATGTTATAACGCATTACGTTATATAGTATAACGATATGTGGCATATCCTTATAACGCATTACGTTACATAGTATAACGTAATGTGGCATATCCTTATAACGTATTACGTTATATAGTATAACGATATGTGGCATATCCTTATAACGTATTACGTTATATAGTATAACGTTATAACGCATTACGTTATATAGTATAACGTTATATAGTATATCGTTATAACGTATTACGTTATATACTATATCGTTATGTGGCATATCCATATAACGTATTACGTTATATAGTATAACGTTATAACGCATTACGTAATATAGTATAACGTTATATGTCATATCCTTATAACGCATTACGTTACATAGTATAACGTAATGTGGCATATCCTTATAACGTATTACGTTATATAGTATAACGATATGTGGCATATCCTTATAACGTATTACGTTATATAGTATAGCGTTATGTGGCATATCCTTATAACGTATTACGTTATATAGTATAACGTTATGTGGCATATCCTTATAACGTTTTACGTTATATAGGGTAACGTTATAACGTATTACGTTATATAGTATAACGTTATATAGTATAATGTTATAACGCATTACGATATATAGTATAACGTTATGTGGCATATCCTTATAACGTATTACGTTATATAGTATAACGTTATGTGGCATATCCTTATAACGTTTTACGTTATATAGGGTAACGTTATAACGTATTACGTTATATAGTATAACGTTATATGTCATATCCTTATAACGCATTACGTTACATAGTATAACGTAATGTGGCATATCCTTATAACGTATTACGTTATATAGTATAACGATATGTGGCATATCCTTATAACGTATTACGTTATATAGTATAGCGTTATGTGGCATATCCTTATAACGTATTACGTTATATAGTGTAACGTTATAACGCATTAAGTTATATAGTATAACGTTATATGTCATATCATTATAACGTATTACGATATATAGTATAACGTTATAACGTATTACGTTATATAGTATAATGTTATAACGCATTACGTTATATAGTATAACGATATGTGGCATATCCTTATAACGTATTACGTTATATAGTATAGCGTTATGTGGCATATCCTTATAACGTATTACGTTATATAGTATAACGTCATAACGCATTACGTTATATAGTATAACGTTATATAGTATATCGTTATAACGTATTACGTTATATAGTATAACGTTATATGGTATATCGTTATAACGTATTACGTTATATAGTATAACGTTATAGCGCATTACGTTATATAGTATAACGTTATATGGTATATCGTTATAACGTATTACGTTATATAGTATAACGTTATATGGTATATCCTTATAACGTATTACGTTACATAGCATAATGTGATAACGCATTACGTTATATAATATAATGATATAACGTATTACGTTATATAGTATTACGTTATGTGGCATAACCTTATAACGTATTACGTTACATAATATAATGTTATAACGTATTACGATATATAGTATAACGTTATGTGGCATATCCTTATAACGTATTACGTTATATAGTATAACGTTATGTGGCATATCCTTATAACGTTTTACGTTATATAGGGTAACGTTATAACGTATTACGTTATATAGTATAACGTTATATGTCATATCCTTATAACGCATTACGTTACATAGTATAACGTAATGTGGCATATCCTTATAACGTATTACGTTATATAGTATAACGATATGTGGCATATCCTTATAACGTATTACGTTATATAGTATAGCGTTATGTGGCATATCCTTATAACGTATTACGTTATATAGTGTAACGTTATAACGCATTAAGTTATATAGTATAACGTTATATGTCATATCATTATAACGTATTACGATATATAGTATAACGTTATAACGTATTACGTTATATAGTATAATGTTATAACGCATTACGTTATATAGTATAACGATATGTGGCATATCCTTATAACGTATTACGTTATATAGTATAGCGTTATGTGGCATATCCATATAACGTATTACGTTATATAGTATAAGTTTATAACGCATTACGTTATATGGTATAACGTTATATGTCATATCCATATAACCTATTACGTTATATAGTATAACGTTATAACGCATTACGTTATACAGTGTAACGTTATATGTCATATCCTTCTAACGTATTACGTTATATAGTATAACGTTATAATGCATTACGTTATATAGTATAACGTTATATAGTATATCGTTATAACGTATTACGTTATAAACTATAACGTTATGTGGAATATCCTTCTAACGTATTACGTTGTATAGTATAACGTAATGTGGCATAACCTTATAACGTATTACGTTATATAGTATAACGTTATATGTCATAACCTTATAACGTATTACGTTATATAGTATAACGTTATAACGCATTACGTTATATAGTATAACGTTATATGGTATACCGTTATAACGCATTACGTTATATAGTATAACGTTATAGCGCATTACGATATACAATATAACGTTATATGGCATATCCATATATCGTATTACGTTATATAGTATAACGTTATAACGCATTACGTTATATAGTATAACGTTATATAGTATATCGTTATAACGTATTACGATATATAGTATAACGTTATGTGGCATATCCTTCTAACGTATTACGTTATATAGTATAACGTTATGTGGCATATCCTTATAACGTATTACGTTATATAGTGTAACGTTATAACGCATTACGTTATATAGTATAACGTTATATGTCATATCCTTGTAACGTATTACGTTATATAGTATAACGTTATGTGGCATATACTTATAACGTATTACGTTACATAGTGTAACGTTATAACGCATTACGTTATGTAGTACAACGTTATGTGGCATATCCTTATAACGTATTACGTTATATAGTATAACGTTATAACGCATTACGTTATATAGTATAACGTTATATGTCATATCCTTATAACGTATTACGTTATATAGTATAACGTTACAACGCATTACGTTATATAGTATAACGTTATATGTCATATCCTTATAACGTATTACGTTATATAGTATAACGTTATAACGCATTACGTTATATAGTATAACGTTATATGTCATATCCATATAACGTATTATGTTATGTAGTATAACGTTATAACGCATTACGTTATATAGTATAACGTTATAACGCATTACATCATATGGTGTAATGTTATATGGCATATCCTTATAACGTATTACGTTATATAGTATAACGTTATAACGCATTACGTTATATAGTATAACGTTATATGTCTTATCCTTATAACGTATTACGTTATATAGTATAACGTTATAACGCATTACGTTATATAGTATAACGTTATATAGTATATCGTTATAACGTATTACGTTATATAGTATATCGTTATATGTCATATCCTTATAACGTATTACGTTATATAGTATAACGTTATAACGCATTACGTTATATAGTATAACGTTATATGTCATATCCTTATAACGTATTACGTTATATAGTATAACGTTATAACGCATTACGTTATATAGTATAACGTTATATAGTATATCGTTATAACGTATTACGTTATATAGTATAACGTTATATGTCATATCCCTATAACGTATTACGTTATATAGTATAACGTTATAACGCATTACGTTATATAGTATAACGTTATATAGTATATCGTTATAACGTATTGCGATATATAGTATAACGTTATGTGGCATATCCTTCTAACGTATTACGTTATATAGTGTAACGTTATAACGCATAACGTTATATAGTATAACGTTATGTGGCATATGCTTATAACGTATTACGTTATATAGTATAACGTTATAACGCATTACGTTATATAGTATAACGTTATACGTCATATCCTTATAACGTATTACGTTATTTAGTATAACGTTATAACGCATTACGTTATACAGTATAACGTTATATAGTATATCGTTATAACGCATTACGTTATACAGTCTAACGTTATGACGCATTACGTTATATAGTATAACGTTATATAGTATATCGTTATAACGTATTACGATATATAGTATAACGTTATGTGGCATATCCTTATAACGTATTACGTTATATAGTATAACGTTATAACGCATTACGTTATATAGTATAACGTTATATGTCATATCCTTATAACGTATTACGTTATATAGTGTAACGTTATAACGCATTACGTTATATAGTATAACGTTATATGTCATATCCTTATAACGTATTACGTTATATAGTATAACGTTATGTGGCATAACCTTATAACGTATTACGTTATATAGTATAACGTTATATGTCATATCCTTATAACGTATTACGTTATATAGTGCAATGTTATAACGCATTACGTTATATAGTATAACGATATGTGGCATATCCTTATAACGTATTACGTTATATAGTATAACGTTATAACGCATTACGTTATATAGTATAACGTTATATGTCATATCCTTATAACGTATTACGTTATATAGTGTAAGGTTATAACGCATTACGTTATATAGTATAACGTTATATTGCATATCCATATAACGTATTACGTTATATAGTATAAGGTTATAGCACATTACGTTATATAGTATAACGTTGTATGGCATATCCATATAACGTTTTACGTTATATAGTATAACGTTATAACGCATTACGTTATATAGTATAACGTTATATGTCATATCCTTGTAACGTATTACGTTATATAGTATAACGTTATAACGCATTACGTTATATAGTATAACGTTATATAGTATATCGTTATAACGTATTACGTTATATACTATTGTTACGTTTCGCTATCCAAATTTTGAAATTTTAAACAATGTAGTAGTCGCTGCCACCAGAAACAGTCTAAGGACTGTTTCAATTAGATATTTCTTGTTAGATTATGTAGCGTTGATCGGAGTTTAGGCCACTGGTCAACAATCTCCACGTTTCGGCTAACCTGCTATGCGCAGGAATACTAGCACGGGAGAGGATTGTTTGGAATAAACAATTATATTATAAATAATTATTACAGGCGGAATTAATGACGAATTATACTAATCATTGATATTATTTATTATTTTAATTATTAGTTATTAATAATAATTAAAGTTAACTCACCTGACGTTGGTCTCCGCTGATGAACGGGCAGGCCGCTGGGGTGATTCCGGTTTTACAAAGATCGACACTTCTATAATTTTTCGTTTTAATCTTTATTTAATTTGAACAGTGTAAACAACAGTGTGTCCGGACGTGTTTAACAATTCGAAATTCTAACACAAAAACTTGAGCCAACTATTGTTTTGATTCTAACTGACTAATAACAATTATTTTATAATTCGAACTGACTAATAACATTTATATCTCGTAATTCTTAAACTCAAACTGGAACGAACAATTATTCTCTAATCCTAACTTAAATTCTAATTAAATCAACTGAACGAATTCTCTTAAATCAACTCAACTTAAATCAGACTCACTCAAATTCAATTGAACGACTAACAATTACTCTCCTTATTTTCGCGAAATTCTCCTGAACCAACTAATCACAATTGCTCTATCCTATTTCTTTATTCTAACTGAATTACTCTTCTTTAATTTCGTTAAATTCTCCCGAACGCTAACAATTTCTCTGACTACATTCTAACTGAACCAACTAATGGCAGTTACTCTCTTTTCACAATCACTCTGATTGTTCTAACTGAACCACTAACAATTAATCGCTAACGCTAACGCTAACAATTAATCTGACTCTTCTTTATTTTTCGCTAAATTCTCCCGAACGCTAACAATTTCTCTGACTATATTCTAACTGAACCAACTAATGGCAGTTACTCTCTTTTCACAATTACTCTGATTGTTCTAACTGAACCACTAACAATTAATCGCTAACGCTAACGCTAACAATTAATCTGACTCTTCTTTATTTTTCGCAAAATTCTCCCGAACGCTAACAATTACTCTCTTCTATTCCTTTATTCAACTGACCCGCTAACAATTACTCCGATTTGAATTGTGTCGCTACGCTTTTTATAATGACATCCCCAATGGGATGACAGTCACGTGACAGTTCGTTCCGGTGGGAATCGCAATGCTGCAGGTTTTTAGAGTTTCCATGAGAGAACGTGGATTTTGATGATTACAGGTTATGTTGAGTGATGGACACAAAAGCGTCCGCGCCTGTGCGAACTGTGTGAGTATGTGTTTTTAGTATTCTATCTCGTTTCGCATGTTGTTTGTTTCCTTAAACTTATGAATTTGTTTTAGCGCAAGAGGAAGAAGATATGTGAATGGTACGAGATGACGTGATCGACGTGCGTGTGTGAATATGTGCGAGGGATGATGCTGAAGTGGCGGTTTTCCATCCAAATAGGCACAGTGGCACCTTCGTTGGCGTCGTGTCCTGATGATCTTTCGACAATTTGGTTTTATTTGACAATATGAGATATATTTTGCTCCTTGTAGATTTATATGTCCATATTTGCTATATATTAAATCGTGTATATTTTATATTACTTTCTTGTTATTAGGTTATTAGTTGTGTAACTCCAGTTTCTGATCTATGGAAAGTGGTGAAACGTCTTCACGAAATACAATTTCATTCGTTTTCCTCCCTTGCATTGGCACGCTGTGAGTGGTGTCGACTTCCAAATGAGGTTTGTGCATCTTGATTATTATGCGTTTAATGATAGATACGGAGGTATCTTCGTCAGAGGTTCCCATGAGGGCTATCTCGGTGTGTATCTTGTTATGATTTCTTTTATTTAGTTAATCCTGCTTCTTTCGTGTTTTATTCACTGCATATGATATTTCAGTGCAAGAAGAAGAAGAATTGTAAAGAATCCGTAAGTGGCCCTAGAAGACGCAGTCATCGTGTGAGGTGTTGTCGGCAGGAACGAAGAGTCGAAGTTGTTGAAGAAGTCGTGTGACATTTGTATTGTTTCCGGTTATATACAACGCTATTTCACATATCTATGTATATATATATATTATTATATTATTATATATTATTATACTAAATCTTCAGTTGGTTTAGTTGAATGTTCAGTAATGTAATTTTTACAAGGTGGTTTTGTATATTAGATGAGTAGTTGTTCGATATAATAATATGTGTATATATATATATACATTTCACAATGTAATTTTCCATTATGTAAAATATATATATGCATATGTATATGCGCGCGTATTGTTATTCTCATTGTTTCTCGGATCGTTAATTGGTTGAATATTCCATAATGTGGATTTCGTATATAATTCTCTAGGTTCGTAGAAATGTAAATTTATATATTTATTTCTTTGCGTTTTAATGGTTTAATAACGTATACATACATATATATATATATATATATATTATGAATTTTTCCCAAAGATACGCGTACGCATGTGTATATCTATATATGTGTGTGTCGCAGAGTAATCTTGTATACAATTTTCACTTTTATTAGAATGCTGGTGTAATGTAGTATATTTTATTTCTTTTATATTTTATTAGATTACCAATTATTCAGATTCACGAAGTAGGTCACACACACAGATATGCATACACGTGTGTGTATATACATGTGTTTTCGCAGAGAAATCTCATACATTTGAATCGCGGTTTGTTTTATTTATTGGTTCATTTAATTATTTCATTTTATTTGTATTTTATATGTCATTGCTGATTGGTTGTAGTGTTTCTTCTTATTGATTCATTTATTTCATTTTGATTGTCTGTCGTATAATTCTTTTTATTTTGATTGGTTAGTTATTAGTTAATTTATTATTATTGGTCGTGTTTAATTATTCATAAGTTATTGGTTCGTGGCGTCACGTGCGGAACGCGGGACGTGACACTATAACGTTATGTGGCATATCCTTATAACGTATTACGTTATATAGTATAACGTTATGTGGCATAACCTTATAACGTTTTACGTTATATAGTATAACGTTATAACGCATTACGTTATATAGTATAACGTTATATGTCATATCCTTGTAACGTATTACGTTATATAGTATAACGTTATAACGTATTACGTTATATAGTATAACGTTATAACGCATTAGGTTATATAGTATAACGTTATATAGTATATCGTTATAACGTATTACGTTATATACTATAACGTTATGTGGCATATCCTTATAACGTATTACGTTATATAGTATAACGTTATAACGCATTACGTTATATAGTATAACGTTATATAGTATATCGTTATAGCGCATTACGTTATATAGTATAACGATATATAGTATATCGTTATAACGTATTACGTTATATAGTATAACGTTATATAGTGTAACGTTATAACGCATTACGTTATATAGTATAACGTTTTATGTCATATCCTTATAACGTATTACGTTATATGATATAATGTTATAACGCATTACGTTATATAGTATAACGTTATATGGTATATCGTTATAACGTATTACGTTATATAGTATAACGTTATAGCGCATTACGTTATATAGTATAACGTTATATAGTATATCGTTATATCGTATTACGATATATAGTATAACGTTATGTGGCATATCCTTATAACGTATTACGTTATATAGTATAACGTTATGTGGCATATTCTTATAACGTTTTACGTTATATAGGGTAACGTTATAACGTATTACGTTATATAGTATAACGTTATATGTCATATCCTTATAACGCATTACGTTACATCGTATAACGTTATGTGGCATATCCTTATAACGTATTACGTTATATAGTATAACGTTATAACGCATTACGTCATATAGTGTAATGTTATATGGCATATCCTTATAACGTATTGCGATATATAGTATAACGTTATGTGGCATATCCTTATAACGTATTACGTTATATAGTGTAACGTTGTAACGCATAACGTTATATAGTATAACGTTATGTGGCATATGCTTATAACGTATTACGTTATATAGTATAACGTTATAACGCATTACGTTATATAGTATAACGTTATATGTCATATCCTTATAACGTATTACGTTACATAGTGTAACGTTATAACGCATTACGTTATATAGTATAACGTTATATGGTATATCGTTATAAGGTATTACGTTATATAGTATAACGTTATAGCGCATTACGATATACAGTATAACGTTATATAGTATAATGATATAACGCATTACGTTATATAGTATAACGTTATGAGGCATAACCTTATAACGCATTACGTTATATAGTATAACGTTATATGTCATATCCTTATAACGCATTACGTTATATAGTATAACGTTATAACGCATTACGTTATATAGCATAACGTTATAACGCATTACGTTATATAGTATAACGTTATATGTCATATCCTTCTAACGTATTACGTTACATAGTGTAACGTTATAACGCATTACGTTATATAGTATAACGTTATATGGTATATCGTTATAAGGTATTACGTTATATAGTATAACGTTATAGCGCATTACGATATACAGTATAACGTTATATAGTATAATGTTATAACGCATTACGTTATATAGTATAACGTTATGAGGCATAACCTTATAACGCATTACGTTATATAGTATAACGTTATATGTTATATCCTTATAACGTATTACGTTATATAGTATAACGTTATAACGCATTACGTTATATAGTATAACGTTATATGTCATATCCTTGTAACGTATTACGTTATATAGTATAACGTTATAACGCATTACGTTATATAGTATAACGTTATATAGTATATTGTTATAACGTAATACGTTATATAGTATAACGTTATATGGCATATCCATATAACGTATTACGTTATGTAGTATAACGTTATAACGCATTACGTTATATAGTATAACGTTATAACGCATTACGTCATATGGTGTAATGTTATATGGCATATCCTTATAACGTATTGCGATATATAGTATAACGTTATGTGGCATATCCTTCTAACGTATTACGTTATATAGTGTAACGTTATAACGCATAACGTTATATAGTATAACGTTATGTGGCATATGCTTATAACGTATTACGTTATATAGTATAACGTTATAACGCATTACGTTATATAGTATAACGTTATAACGCATTACGTTATATAGTATAACGTTATATGTCATATCCTTATAACGTATTACGTTATATAGTATAACGTTATAACGCATTACGTTATACAGTATAACGTTATATAGTATATCGTTATAACGTATTACGTTATATACTATAACGATATGTGGCATATCCATATAACGTATTACGTTATATAGTGTAACGTTATAACGCATTACGTTATATAGTATAACGTTATATGTCATATCCTTATAACATATTACGTTATATAGTATAACGTTATAACGCATTACGTTATACAGTATAA
Source organism: Bombus affinis (assembly GCF_024516045.1). NCBI lineage: Eukaryota > Metazoa > Arthropoda > Insecta > Hymenoptera > Apidae > Bombus > Bombus affinis. Next base: position 207,305 of record NW_026108910.1, on the reverse strand, counting down.
CGTTATATAGTATAATGTTATAACGCATTACGTTATATAGTATAACGTTATGAGGCATAACCTTATAACGTATTACGTTATATAGTGTAACGTTATAACGCATTACGTTATATAGTATAACGTTATATGTCATATCCTTATAACGTATTACGTTATATAGTGTAACGTTATAACTCATTACGTTACATAGTATAACGTTATGTGGCATATCCTTATAACGTATTATGTTAATTAGTATAACGTTATAACGCATTACGTTATATAGTATAACGTTATATGTCATATCCTTACAACGTATTACATTATATAGTATAACGTTATAACGCATTACGTTATATAGTATAACGTTATATAGTATATCGTTATAGCGCATTACGTTATATAGTATAACGATATATAGTATATCGTTATAACGTATTACGTTATATAGTATAACGTTATGTGGCATATCCTTATAACGTATTACGTTATATAGTATAACGTTATGTGGCATATCCTTATAACGTATTACGTTATATAGTGTAACGTTATAACGCATTAAGTTATATAGTATAACGTTATATTGCATATCCATATAACGTATTACGTTATATAGTATAAGTTTATAACGCATTACGATATATGGTATAACGTTATATGTCATATCCATATAACGTATTACGTTATATAGTATAACGTTATAACGCATTACGTTATACAGTGTAACGTTATATGTCATATCCTTCTAACGTATTACGTTATATAGTATAACGTTATATAGTATATCGTTATAACGTATTACGTTATAAACTATAACGTTATGTGGAATATCCTTGTATCGTATTACGTTATATAGTATAACGTAATGTGGCATAACCTTATAACGTATTACGTTATATAGTATAACTTTATATGTCATATCCTTATAACGTATTACGTTATATAGTATAACGTTATAACGCATTACGTTATATAGTATAACGTTATATGGTATATCGTTATAACGCATTACGTTATATAGTATAACGTTATAGCGCATTACGATATACAGTATAACGTTATATGGCACATCCATATATCGTATTACGTTATATAGTATAACGTTATAACGCATTACGTTATATAGTATAACGTTATATAGTATATCGTTTATAACGTATTACGATATATAGTATAACGTTATGTGGCATATCCTTCTAACGTATTACGTTATAGAGTATAACGTTATGTGGCATATCCTTATAACGTATTACGTTATATAGTGTAACGTTATAACGCATTACGTTATGTAGTATAACGTTATGTGGCATATCCTTATAACGTATTACGTTATATAGTATAACGTTATAACGCATTACGTTATATAGTATAACGTTATAACGCATTACGTTATATAGTATAACGTTATATAGTATATCGTTATAACGCATTACGTTATATACTATAACGTTATGTGGCATATCCTTATAACGTATTACGTTATATAGTATAACGTTATATAGTATAACGTTATAACGCATTACGTTATATAGTATAACGTTATATGTCATATCCTTATAACGTATTACGTTATATAGTATAACGTTATAACGCATTACGTTATATAGTATAACGTTATATAGTATATCGTTATAGTGCATTACGTTATATAGTTTAACGTTATAACGCATTACGTTATATAGTATAACGTTATATAGTATATCGTTATAACGTATTACGTTATATAGTATAACGATAAGTGGCATATCCTTATAACGTATTACGTTATATAGTATAACGATATGTGGCATATCCTTATAACGTATTACGTTATATAGTATAACGTTATAACGCATTACGTTATATAGTATAACGTTATATGTCATATCCTTATAACGTATTACGTTATGTAGTATAACGTTATAACGCATTACGTTATATAGTATAACGTTATAACGCATTACGTTATATAGTATAACGTTATATAGTATATCGTTATAACGTATTACGTTATATAGTATAACGTTATAAGTCATATCCTTATAACGTATTACGTTACATAGTATAACATTATAACGCATTACGTTATATAGTATAACGTTATATGGTATATCGTTATAACGTATTACGTTATATAGTATAACGTTATAGCGCATTACGATATACAGTATAACGTTATATGGCGTATCCATATATCGTATTACGCTATATGGTATAACATTATAACGCATTACGTTATATAGTATAACGTTATATAGTATATCGTTATATCGTATTACGATATATAGTATAACGTTACGTGGCATATCCTTTTAACGTATTACGTTATATAGTGTAATGTTATAACGCATTACGTTATATAGTATAACGTTATATGTCATATCCGTATAACGCATTACGTTATATAGTATAACGTTATGTGGCATATCCTTATAACGTATTACGTTATATAGTATAACGTTATAACGCATTACGTCATATGGTGTAATGTTATATGGCATATCCTTATAACGTATTGCGATATATAGTATAACGTTATGTGGCATATCCTTATAACGTATTACGTTATATAGTATAACGTTATATAGTATATCGTTATAATGCATTACGTTATATAGTCTAACGTTATAACACATTACGTTATATAGTCTAACGTTATAACGCATTACGTTATATAGTATAACGTTATATAGTATATCGTTATAACGTATTACGTTATATAGTATAACGATATGTGGCATATCCTTATAACGTATTACGTTATATAGTATAACGTTATGTGACATATCCTTATAACGTATTGTGTTAAATAGTATAACGTTATAACGCATTACGTTATATAGTATAACGTTATATGTCATATCCGTATAACGCATTACGTTATATAGTATAACGTTATGTGGCATATCCTTATAACGTATTACGTTATATAGTATAACGTTATAACGCATTACGTCATATGGTGTAATGTTATATGGCATATCCTTATAACGTATTGCGATATATAGTATAACGTTATGTGGCATATCCTTATAACGTATTACGTTATATAGTATAACGTTATATAGTATATCGTTATAATACATTACGTTATATAGTCTAACGTTATAACGCATTACGTTATATAGTCTAACGTTATAACGCATTACGTTATATAGTATAACGTTATATAGTATATCGTTATAACGTATTACGTTATATAGTATAACGATATGTGGCATATCCTTATAACGTATTACGTTATATAGTATAACGTTATGTGACATATCCTTATAACGTATTGTGTTAAATAGTATAACGTTATAACGCATTACGTTATATAGTATAACGTTATGTGGCATATCCTTATAACGCATTACGTTATATAGTATAACGTTATATAGTATATCGTTATAGCGCATTACGTTATATACTATATCGATATATAGTATATCGTTATAACGTATTACGTTATATAGTATAACGTTATGTGGCATATCCTTATAACGTATTACGTTATATAGTATATCGTTATAGCGCATTACGTTATATAGTATATCGATATATAGTATATCGTTATAACGCATTACGTTATATAGTATAACGTTATGTGGCATATCCTTATAACGTATTACGTTATATAGTATAACGTTATAACGCATTACGTCATATGGTGTAATGTTATATGGCATATCCTTATAACGTATTGCGATATATAGTATAACGTTATGTGGCATATCCTTATAACGTATTACGTTATATAGTATAACGTTATATAGTATAACGTTATAACGCATTACGTTATATAGTATAACGTTATAACGCATTACGTTATATAGTATAACGTTATATAGTATATCGTTATAATGCATTACGTTATATAGTCTAACGTTATAACGCATTACGTTATATAGTATAACGTTATATAGTATATCGTTATAACGTATTACGTTATATAGTATAACGATATGTGGCATATCCTTATAACGTATTACGTTATATAGTATAACGTTATGTGGCATATCCTTATAACGTATTGTGTTAAATAGTATAACGTTATAACGCATTACGTTATATAGTATAACGTTATAACGCATTACGTCATATAGTGTAATGTTATATGGCATATCCTTCTAACGTATTGCGTTATACAGTATAACGTTATGTGTCATATACTTATAACGTATTACGTTACATAGTGTAACGTTATAACGCATTACGTTATGTAGTATAACGTTATGTGGCATATCCTTATAACGTTATATAGTATAACGTTATAACGCATTACGTTATATAGTATAACGTTATATGTCATATCCTTATAACGTTATATAGTATAACGTTATAACGCATTACGTTATATAGTATAAAGTTATATGTCATATCCTTATAACGTATTACGTTATATAGTATAACGTTATAACGCATTACGTTATATAGTATAACGTTATATAGTATATCGTTATAATGCATTACGTTATATAGTCTAACGTTATAACGCATTACGTAATATAGTATAACGTTATATAGTATATCGTTATAACGTATTACGTTATATAGTATAACGATATGTGGCATATCCTTATAACGTATTACGTTATATAGTATAACGTTATATGTCATATCCTTATAACGTTATATAGTATAACGTTATAACGCATTACGTTATATAGTATAACGTTATATGTCATATCCTTATAACGTATTACGTTATATAGTATAACGTTATAACGCATTACGTTATATAGTATAACGTTATATAGTATATCGTTATAATGCATTACGTTATATAGTCTAACGTTACAACGCATTACGTAATATAGTATAACGTTATATAGTATATCGTTATAACGTATTACGTTATATAGTATAACGATATGTGGCATATCCTTATAACGTATTACGTTATATAGTATAACGTTATGTGGCATATCCTTATAACGTATTACGTTATATAGTGTAACGTTATAACGCATTAAGTTATATAGTATAACGTTATATGTCATATCCTTATAACGTATTACGATATATAGTATATCGTTATAACGTATTACGTTATATACTATAACGTTATGTGGCATATCCTTATAACGTATTACGTTATATAGTATAACGTTACGTGGCATAACCTTATAACGTATTACGTTATATAGTATAACGTTATATGTCATATCCATATAACGTATTACGTTACATAGTATAACATTATAACGCATTACGTTATATAGTATAACGTTATATGGTATATCGTTATAACGTATTACGTTATATAGTATAACGTTATAGCGCATTACGATATACAGTATAACGTTATATGGCATATCCATATATCGTATTACGCTATATGGTATAACGTTATAACGCATCACGTTATATAGTATAACGTTATATAGTATATCGTTATATCGTATTACGATATATAGTATAACGTTATGTGGCATATCCTTATAACGTATTACGTTATATAGTATAACGTTACGTGGCATATCCTTTTAACGTATTACGTTATATAGTGTAATGTTATAACGCATTACGTTATATAGTATAACGTTATATGTCATATCCGTATAACGCATTACGTTATATAGTATAACGTTATATAGTATATCGTTATAATGCATTACGTTATATAGTCTAACGTTATAACGCATTACGTTATATAGTCTAACGTTATAACTCATTACGTTATATAGTATAACGTTATATAGTATATCGTTATAACGTATTACGTTATATAGTATAACGATATGTGGCATATCCTTATAACGTATTACGTTATATAGTATAACGTTATGTGACATATCCTTATAACGTATTGTGTTAAATAGTATAACGTTATAACGCATTACGTTATATAGTATAACGTTATGTGGCATATCCTTATAACGCATTACGTTATATAGTATAACGTTATATAGTATATCGTTATAGCGCATTACGTTATATACTATATCGATATATAGTATATCGTTATAACGTATTACGTTATATAGTATAACGTTATGTGGCATATCCTTATAACGTATTACGTTATATAGTATATCGTTATAGCGCATTACGTTATATAGTATATCGATATATAGTATATCGTTATAACGTATTACGTTATATAGTATAACGTTATGTGGCATATCCTTATAACGTATTACGTTATATAGTATAACGTTATAACGCATTACGTTATATAGTATAACGTTATAACGCATTACGTTATATAGTATAACGTTATATGTCATATCCTTATAACGTTATATAGTATAACGTTATAACGCATTACGTTATATAGTATAACGTTATATGTCATATCCTTATAACGTATTACGTTATATAGTATAACGTTATAACGCATTACGTTATATAGTATAACGTTATATAGTATATCGTTATAATGCATTACGTTATATAGTCTAACGTTATAACGCATTACGTAATATAGTATAACGTTATATAGTATATCGTTATAACGTATTACGTTATATAGTATAACGATATGTGGCATATCCTTATAACGTATTACGTTATATAGTATAACGTTATATGTCATATCCTTATAACGTATTACGTTATATAGTATAACGTTATAACGCATTACGTTATATACTATAACGTTATATAGTATATCGTTATAATGCATTACGTTATATAGTCTAACGTTATAACGCATTACGTAATATAGTATAACGTTATATAGTATATCGTTATAACGTATTACGTTATATAGTATAACGATATGTGGCATATCCTTATAACGTATTACGTTATATAGTATAACGTTATGTGGCATATCCTTATAACGTATTACGTTATATAGTGTAACGTTATAACGCATTAAGTTATATAGTATAACGTTATATGTCATATCCTTATAACGTATTACGATATATAGTAAAACGTTATAACGTATTACGTTATATAGTATAATGTTATAACGCATTACGTTATATAGTATAACGATATGTGGCATATCCTTATAACGTATTACGTTATATAGTATAACGTTATAACGCATTACGTTATATAGTATAACGTTATATGTCATATCCTTATAACGTATTACGTTATATAGTATAACGTTATAACGCATTACGTTATATAGTATAACGTTGTATAGTATATCGTTATAACGTATTACGTTATATACTATAACGTTATGTGGCATATCCATATAACGTATTACGTTATGTAGTATAACGTTATAACGCATTACGTTATATAGTATAACGTTATATAGTATATCGTTATAACGTATTACGTTATATACTATAACGTTATGTGGCATATCCTTATAACGTATTACGTTATATAGTATAACGTTATGTGGCATAACCTTATAACGTATTACGTTATATAGTATAAGGTTATATGTCATATCCTTATAACGTATTACGTTACATAGTATAACGTTATAACGCATTACGTTATATAGTATAACGTTATATGGTATATCGTTATAACGTATTACGTTATATAGTATAACGTTATAGCGCATTACGATATACAGTATAACGTTATATGGCATATCCATATATCGTATTACGCTATATGGTATAACGTTATAACGCATTACGTTATATAGTATAACGTTATATAGTATATCGTTATATCGTATTACGATATATAGTATAACGTTATGTGGCATATCCTTATAACGTATTACGTTATATAGTGTAACGTTATAACGCATTACGTTATATAGTATAACGTTTTATGTCATATCCATATAACGTATTACGTTATATGGTATAACGTTATAACGCATTACGTTATATTGTATAACGTTATATGGTATATCGTTATAACGTATTACGTTATATAGTATAACGTTATAGCGCATTACGATATACAGTATAACGTTATATGGCATATCCATATATCGTATTACGTTATATAGTATAACGTTATAACGCATTACGTTATATAGTATAACGTTATATAGTATATCGTTATAACGTATTACGATATATAGTATAACGTTATGTGGCATATCCTTCTAACGTATTACGTTATATAGTATAACGTTATGTTGCATATCCTTATAACGTATTACGTTATATAGTGTAACGTTATAACGCATTACGTTATATAGTATAACGTTATATGTCATATCCTTATAACGCATTACGTTATATAGTATAACGTTATGTGGCATATCCTTATAACGTATTACGTTATATAGTATAACGTTATAACGCATTACGTTATATAGTATAACGTTATATAGTATATCGTTATAACGTATTACGTTATATACTATAACGTTATGTGGCATATCCATATAACGTATTACGTTATGTAGTATAACGTTATAACGCATTACGTTATAAAATATAACGTTATAACGCATTACGTTATATAGTATAACGTTATATAGTATATCGTTATAACGTATTACGATATATAGTATAACATTATATGTCATATCCTTATAACGCATTACGTTATATAGTATAACGTTATATGGCATATCCTTATAACGTATTACGTTATATAGTGTAACGTTATAACGCATTACGTTATATAGTATAACGTTATATGTCATATCCTTATAACGTATTACGTTATATAGTATAACGTTATAACGCATTACGTTATATAGTATAACGTTATATGTCATATCCTTATAACGTATTACGTTATATAGTATAACGTTATAACGCATTACGTTATATAGTATAACGTTATATAGTATATCGTTATAACGTATTACGTTATATACTATAACGTTATGTGGCATATCCATATAACGTATTACGTTATGTAGTATAACGTTATAACGCATTACGTTATAAAATATAACGTTTATAACGCATTACGTTATATAGTATAACGTTATATAGTATATCGTTATAACGTATTACGTTATATACTATAACGTTATGTGGCATATCCTTATAACGTATTACGTTATATAGTATAACGTTATGTGGCATAACCTTATAACGTATTACGTTATATAGTATAAGGTTATATGTCATATCCTTATAACGTATTACGTTACATAGTATAACGTTATAACGCATTACGTTATATAGTATAACGTTATATGGTATATCGTTATAACGTATTACGTTATATAGTATAACGTTATAGCGCATTACGATATACAGTATAACGTTATATGGCATATCCATATATCGTATTACGCTATATGGTATAACGTTATAACGCATTACGTTATATAGTATAACGTTATATAGTATATCGTTATATCGTATTACGATATATAGTATAACGTTATGTGGCATATCCTTATAACGTATTACGTTATATAGTGTAACGTTATAACGCATTACGTTATATAGTATAACGTTTTATGTCATATCCATATAACGTATTACGTTATATGGTATAACGTTATAACGCATTACGTTATATTGTATAACGTTATATGGTATATCGTTATAACGTATTACGTTATATAGTATAACGTTATAGCGCATTACGATATACAGTATAACGTTATATGGCATATCCATATATCGTATTACGTTATATAGTATAACGTTATAACGCATTACGTTATATAGTATAACGTTATATAGTATATCGTTATAACGTATTACGATATATAGTATAACGTTATGTGGCAGATCCTTCTAACGTATTACGTTATATAGTATAACGTTATATAGTATATCGTTATATCGTATTACGATATATAGTATAACGTTATGTGGCATATCCTTATAACGTATTACGTTATATAGTGTAACGTTATAACGCATTACGTTATATAGTATAACGTTATATGTCATATCCTTATAACGCATTACGTTATATAGTATAACGTTATGTGGCATATCCTTATAACGTATTACGTTATATAGTATAACGTTATAACGCATTACGTCATATAGTGTAATGTTATATGGCATATCCTTCTAACGTATTGCGTTATATAGTATAACGTTATGTGGCATATACTTATAACGTATTACGTTACATAGTGTAACGTTATAACGCATTACGTTATGTAGTATAACGTTATGTGGCATATCCTTATAACGTATTACGTTATATAGTATAACGTTATAACGCATTACGTTATATAGTATAACGTTATATAGTATATCGTTATAACGCATTACGTTATATAGTATATCGTTATAACGCATTACGTTATATAGTATAACGTTATGTGGCATATCCTTATAACGTATTACGATATATAGTATAACGTTATATAGTATAACGTTATAACGCATTACGTTATATAGTATAACGTTATATAGTATATCGTTATAACGTATTACGTTATATACTATAACGTTATGTGGCATATCCATATAACGTATTACGTTATGTAGTATAACGTTATAACGCATTACGTTATAAAATATAACGTTATAACGCATTACGTTATATAGTATAACGTTATATAGTATATCGTTATAACGTATTACGTTATATACTATAACGTTATGTGGCATATCCTTATAACGTATTACGTTATATAGTATAACGTTATGTGGCATAACCTTATAACGTATTACGTTATATAGTATAAGGTTATATGTCATATCCTTATAACGTATTACGTTACATAGTATAACGTTATAACGCATTACGTTATATAGTATAACGTTATATGGTATATCGTTATAACGTATTACGTTATATAGTATAACGTTATAGCGCATTACGATATACAGTATAACGTTATATGGCATATCCATATATCGTATTACGCTATATGGTATAACGTTATAACGCATTACGTTATATAGTATAACGTTATATAGTATATCGTTATATCGTATTACGATATATAGTATAACGTTATGTGGCATATCCTTATAACGTATTACGTTATATAGTGTAACGTTATAACGCATTACGTTATATAGTATAACGTTTTATGTCATATCCATATCACGTATTACGTTATATGGTATAACGTTATAACGCATTACGTTATATTGTATAACGTTATATGGTATATCGTTATAACGTATTACGTTATATAGTATAACGTTATAGCGCATTACGATGTACAGTATAACGTTATATGGCATATCCATATATCGTATTACGTTATATAGTATAACGTTATAACGCATTACGTTATATAGTATAACGTTATATAGTATATCGTTATAACGTATTACGATATATAGTATAACGTTATGTGGCATATCCTTTTAACGTATTACGTTATATAGTATAACGTTATGTTGCATATCCTTATAACGTATTACGTTATATAGTGTAACGTTATAACGCATTACGTTATATAGTATAACGTTATATGTCATATCCTTATAACGCATTACGTTATATAGTATAACGTTATGTGGCATATCCTTATAACGTATTACGTTATATAGTATAACGTTATAACGCATTACGTCATATAGTGTAATGTTATATGGCATATCCTTCTAACGTATTGCGTTATATAGTATAACGTTATGTGGCATATACTTATAACGTATTACGTTACATAGTGTAACATTATAACGCATTACGTTATATAGTATAACGTTATATGTCATATCCTTATAACGCATTACGTTATATAGTATAACATTATGTGGCATATACGTATAACGTATTGCGTTATATAACATAACGCTATAACGCATTACGTTATATTGTATAACGTTATATGTCATATCCTTATAACTTATTACGTTATATAGTATAATGTTATGTGGTATATCCTTATAACGTATTACGTTATATAGTATAACGTTATGTGGCATATCCTTATAACGTATTACGTTATATAGTATAACGTTATGTGGCATATCCTTATAACGTATTACGTTATATAGTGTAACGTTATAACGCATTACGTTATATAATATAACGTTATGTGGTATATCCTTATATCGTATTACGTTATATAGTATAACGTTATAACGCATTACGTCATATAGTATAATGTTATATGGCATATCCTTATAACGTGTTACGTTATATAGTATAACGTTATGAGGCATATCCTTATAACGTATTACGTTATATAGTATAACGTTATAACGAATAACGTTATATAGTATAACGTTATGTGGCATATCCTTATAACGTATTACGTTATATAACATAACGTTATAACGCATTACGTTATATTGTATAACGTTATATGTCATATCCTTATAACGTATTACGTTATACAGTATAACGTTATGTGGCATATCCTTATAACGTATTACGTTATATGGTGTAACGTTATAACGCATTACGTTATATAGTATAACGTTATATGTCATATCCTTATAACGCATTACGTTATACAGTATAACGTTATGTGGTATATCCTTATAACGTATTACGTTATATAGTATAACGTTATAACGCATTACGTTATATAGTATAACGTTATGCGGCATATCCTTATAACGCATTACGTTATATAACATAACGTTATAACGCATTACATTATATTGTATAACGTTATATGTCATATCCTTATAACGTATTACGTTATATAGTATAACGTTATGTGGCATATCCTTATAACGTATTACGTTATATAGTATAACGTTATGTGGCATATCCTTATAACGTATTACGTTATATAGTATAACGTTATGTGGCATATCCTTATAACGTATTACGTTATATAACATAACGTTATAACGCATTACGTTATATTGTATAACGTTATATGTCATATCCTTATAACGTATTACGTTATACAGTATAACGTTATGTGGCATATCCTTATAACGTATTACGTTATATGGTGTAACGTTATAACGCATTACGTTATATAGTATAATGTTATATGGCATATCCTTATAACGTATTACGTTATATAATATAACGTTATGTGGCATATCCTTATAACGTATTACGTTATATAGTGTAACGTTATAACGCATTACGTTATATAGTATAACGTTATGCGGCATATCCTTATAACGCATTACGTTATATAACATAACGTTATAACGCATTACATTATATTGTATAACGTTATATGTCATATCCTTATAACGTATTACGTTATATAGTATAACGTTATGTGGCATATCCTTATAACGTATTACGTTATATAGTATAACGTTATGTGGCATATCCTTATAACGTATTACGTTACATAGTATAATGTTATAACGTATTACGATATATAGTATAACGTTATGTGGCATATCCATATAACGTATTACGTTAAATAGCATAAGGTTATAACGCATTACGTTATATAGTATAACGTTATATTGCATATCAATATGACGTATTACGTTATATAGTATAAGGTTATAACGCATTACGTTATATAGTATAAGGTTATAACGCATTACGTTATATAGTATAACGTTATATGGCATATCCATATAACGTATAACGTTATATAGTATAACGTTATAACGCATTACGTTATATAGTATAACGTTATATGGTATATCGTTATAACGTATTACGTTATATAGTATAACGTTATAGAGCATTACGATATACAGTATAACGTTATGTGGCATATCCATATATCGTATTACGTTATATAGTATAACGTTATGTGGCATATCCTTCTAACGTATTACGTTATATAGTATAACGTTATGTGGCATATCCTTATAACGTATTACGTTATATAGTGTAACGTTATAACGCATTACGTTATATAGTATAACGTTATAACGCATTACGTTATATAGTATAACGTTATGTGGCATATCCTTATAACGTATTACGTTATATAGTATAACGTTATGTGGCATATCCTTATAACGTATTACGTTACATAGTATAATGTTATAACGTATTACGATATATAGTATAACGTTATGTGGCATATCCATATAACGTATTACGTTATAAAGCATAAGGTTATAACGCATTACGTTATATAGTATAACGTTATATTGCATATCAATATGACGTATTACGTTATATAGTATAAGGTTATAACGCATTACGTTATATAGTATAAGGTTATAACGCATTACGTTATATAGTATAAGGTTATAACGCATTACGTTATATAGTATAACGTTATATGGCATATCCATATAACGTATTACGTTATATAGTATAACGTTATAACGCATTACGTTATATAGTACAACGTTATATGTCATATCCTTGTAACGTATTACGTTATATAGTATAACGTTATGTGGCATAACCTTATAACGTATTACGTTATATAGTATAACGTTATATGTCATATCCTTATAACGTATTACGTTATATAGTATAACGTTATAACGCATTACGTTATATAGTATAACGTTATATGGTATATCGTTATAACGTATTACGTTATATAGTATAACGTTATAGCGCATTACGATATACAGTATAACGTTATATGGCATATCCATATATCGTATTACGCTATATGGTATAACGTTATAACGCATTACGTTATATAGTATAACGTTATATAGTATATCGTTATATCGTATTACGATATATAGTATAACGTTATGTGGCATATCCTTATAACGTATTACGTTATATAGTATAACGTTACGTGGCATATACTTATAACGTATTACGTTATATAGTGTAACGTTATAACGCATTACGTTATATAGTATAACGTTATATTGCATATCAATATGACGTATTACGTTATATAGTATAAGGTTATAACGCATTACGTTATATAGTATAAGGTTATAACGCATTACGTTATATAGTATAACGTTATATGGCATATCCATATAACGTATAACGTTATATAGTATAACGTTATAACGCATTACGTTATATAGTATAACGTTATATAGTATATCGTTATAACGTATTACGTTATATACTATAACGTTATGTGGCATATCCATATAACGTATTACGTTATGTAGTATAACGTTATAACGCATTACGTTATAAAATATAACGTTATAACGCATTACGTTATATAGTATAACGTTATATAGTATATCGTTATAACGTATTACGTTATATACTATAACGTTATGTGGCATATCCTTATAACGTATTACGTTATATAGTATAACGATATGTGGCATAACCTTATAACGTATTACGTTATATAGTATAAGGTTATATGTCATATCCTTATAACGTATTACGTTACATAGTATAACGTTATAACGCATTACGTTATATAGTATAACGTTATATGGTATATCGTTATAACGTATTACGTTATATAGTATAACGTTATAGCGCATTACGATATACAGTATAACGTTATATGGCATATCCATATATCGTATTACGCTATATGGTATAACGTTATAACGCATTACGTTATATAGTATAACGTTATATAGTATATCGTTATATCGTATTACGATATATAGTATAACGTTATGTGGCATATCCTTATAACGTATTACGTTATATAGTGTAACGTTATAACGCATTACGTTATATAGTATAACGTTTTATGTCATATCCATATCACGTATTACGTTATATGGTATAACGTTATAACGCATTACGTTATATTGTATAACGTTATATGGTATATCGTTATAACGTATTACGTTATATAGTATAACGTTATAGCGCATTACGATGTACAGTATAACGTTATATGGCATATCCATATATCGTATTACGTTATATAGTATAACGTTATAACGCATTACGTTATATAGTATAACGTTATATAGTATATCGTTATAACGTATTACGATATATAGTATAACGTTATGTGGCATATCCTTTTAACGTATTACGTTATATAGTATAACGTTATGTTGCATATCCTTATAACGTATTACGTTATATAGTGTAACGTTATAACGCATTACGTTATATAGTATAACGTTATATGTCATATCCTTATAACGCATTACGTTATATAGTATAACGTTATGTGGCATATCCTTATAACGTATTACGTTATATAGTATAACGTTATAACGCATTACGTCATATAGTGTAATGTTATATGGCATATCCTTCTAACGTATTGCGTTATATAGTATAACGTTATGTGGCATATACTTATAACGTATTACGTTACATAGTGTAACATTATAACGCATTACGTTATATAGTATAACGTTATATGTCATATCCTTATAACGCATTACGTTATATAGTATAACATTATGTGGCATATACGTATAACGTATTGCGTTATATAACATAACGCTATAACGCATTACGTTATATTGTATAACGTTATATGTCATATCCTTATAACGTATTACGTTATATAGTATAACGTTATGTGGTATATCCTTATAACGTATTACGTTATATAGTATAACGTTATGTGGCATATCCTTATAACGTATTACGTTATATAGTATAACGTTATGTGGCATATCCTTATAACGTATTACGTTATATAGTATAACGTTATAACGCATTACGTTATATAGTATAACGTTATATAGTATATCGTTATAACGTATTACGTTATATACTATAACGTTATGTGGCATATCCATATAACGTATTACGTTATGTAGTATAACGTTATAACGCATTACGTTATAAAATATAACGTTATAACGCATTACGTTATATAGTATAACGTTATATAGTATATCGTTATAACGTATTACGATATATAGTATAACATTATATGTCATATCCTTATAACGCATTACGTTATATAGTATAACGTTATATGGCATATCCTTATAACGTATTACGTTATATAGTGTAACGTTATAACGCATTACGTTATATAGTATAACGTTATATGTCATATCCTTATAACGTATTACGTTATATAGTATAACGTTATAACGCATTACGTTATATAGTATAACGTTATATGTCATATCCTTATAACGTATTACGTTATATAGTATAACGTTATAACGCATTACGTTATATAGTATAACGTTATATAGTATATCGTTATAACGTATTACGTTATATACTATAACGTTATGTGGCATATCCATATAACGTATTACGTTATGTAGTATAACGTTATAACGCATTACGTTATAAAATATAACGTTATAACGCATTACGTTATATAGTATAACGTTATATAGTATATCGTTATAACGTATTACGTTATATACTATAACGTTATGTGGCATATCCTTATAACGTATTACGTTATATAGTATAACGTTATGTGGCATAACCTTATAACGTATTACGTTATATAGTATAAGGTTATATGTCATATCCTTATAACGTATTACGTTACATAGTATAACGTTATAACGCATTACGTTATATAGTATAACGTTATATGGTATATCGTTATAACGTATTACGTTATATAGTATAACGTTATAGCGCATTACGATATACAGTATAACGTTATATGGCATATCCATATATCGTATTACGCTATATGGTATAACGTTATAACGCATTACGTTATATAGTATAACGTTATATAGTATATCGTTATATCGTATTACGATATATAGTATAACGTTATGTGGCATATCCTTATAACGTATTACGTTATATAGTGTAACGTTATAACGCATTACGTTATATAGTATAACGTTTTATGTCATATCCATATAACGTATTACGTTATATGGTATAACGTTATAACGCATTACGTTATATTGTATAACGTTATATGGTATATCGTTATAACGTATTACGTTATATAGTATAACGTTATAGCGCATTACGATATACAGTATAACGTTATATGGCATATCCATATATCGTATTACGTTATATAGTATAACGTTATAACGCATTACGTTATATAGTATAACGTTATATAGTATATCGTTATAACGTATTACGATATATAGTATAACGTTATGTGGCAGATCCTTCTAACGTATTACGTTATATAGTATAACGTTATATAGTATATCGTTATATCGTATTACGATATATAGTATAACGTTATGTGGCATATCCTTATAACGTATTACGTTATATAGTGTAACGTTATAACGCATTACGTTATATAGTATAACGTTATATGTCATATCCTTATAACGCATTACGTTATATAGTATAACGTTATGTGGCATATCCTTATAACGTATTACGTTATATAGTATAACGTTATAACGCATTACGTCATATAGTGTAATGTTATATGGCATATCCTTCTAACGTATTGCGTTATATAATATAACGTTATGTGGCATATCCTTATAACGTATTACGTTATATAGTGTAACGTTATAACGCATTACGTTATATAGTATAACGTTATGCGGCATATCCTTATAACGCATTACGTTATATAACATAACGTTATAACGCATTACATTATATTGTATAACGTTATATGTCATATCCTTATAACGTATTACGTTATATAGTATAACGTTATGTGGCATATCCTTATAACGTATTACGTTATATAGTATAACGTTATGTGGCATATCCTTATAACGTATTACGTTACATAGTATAACGTTATGAGGCATATCCTTATAACGTATTACGTTATATAGTATAACGTTATAACGCATAACGTTATATAGTATAACGTTATGTGGCATATCCTTATAACGTATTACGTTATATAACATAACGTTATAACGCATTACGTTATATTGTATAACGTTATATGTCATATCCTTATAACGTATTACGTTATATAGTATAACGTTATGTGGTATATACTTATAACGTATTACGTTATATAGTATAACGTTATGTGGCATATCCTTATAACGTATTACGTTATATAGTATAACGTTATGTGGCATATCCTTATAACGTATTACGTTATATGGTGTAACGTTATAACGCATTACGTTATATAGTATATCGTTATATGTCATATCCTTATAACGCATTACGTTATACAGTATAACGTTATGTGGTATATCCTTATAACGTATTATGTTATATAGTATAACGTTATAACGCATTACGTCATATAGTATAATGTTATATGGCATATCCTTATAACGTATTACGTTATATAATATAACGTTATGTGGCATATCCTTATAACGTATTACGTTATATAGTGTAACGTTATAACGCATTACGTTATATAGTATAACGTCATGCGGCATATCCTTATAACGCATTACGTTATATAACATAACGTTATAACGCATTACATTATATTGTATAACGTTATATGTCATATCCTTATAACGTATTACGTTATATAGTATAACGTTATGTGGCATATCCTTATAACGTATTACGTTATATAGTATAACGTTATGTGGCATATCCTTATAACGTATTACGTTACATAGTATAATGTTATAACGTATTACGATATATAGTATAACGTTATGTGGCATATCCATATAACGTATTACGTTATATAGCATAAGGTTATAACGCATTACGTTATATAGTATAACGTTATATTGCATATCAATATGACGTATTACGTTATATAGTATAAGGTTATAACGCATTACGTTATATAGTACAACGTTATATGTCATATCCTTGTAACGTATTACGTTATATAGTATAACGTTATGTGGCATAACCTTATAACGTATTACGTTATATAGTATAACGTTATATGTCATATCCTTATAACGTATTACGTTATATAGTATAACGTTATAACGCATTACGTTATATAGTATAACGTTATATGGTATATCGTTATAACGTATTACGTTATATAGTATAACGTTATAGAGCATTACGATATACAGTATAACGTTATGTGGCATATCCATATATCGTATTACGTTATATAGTATAACGTTATGTGGCATATCCTTCTAACGTATTACGTTATATAGTATAACGTTATGTGGCATATCCTTATAACGTATTACGTTATATAGTGTAACGTTATAACGCATTACGTTATATAGTATAACGTTATAACGCATTACGTTATATAGTATAACGTTATATGTCATATCCTTATAACGTATTACGTTATATAGTATAACGTTATAACGCATTACGTTATATAGTATAACGTTATATCGCATTACGTTATATAGTATAACGTTATAACGCATTACGTTATATAGTATAACGTTATATACTATATCGTTATAACGTATTAAGTTATATACTATAACGTTATGTGGCATATCCTTATAACGTATTACGTTATATAGTATAACGTTATATCGTATTACGATATATAGTATAACGTTATGTGGCATATCCTTATAACGTATTACGTTATATAGTATAACGTTATAGCGCATTGCGATATACAGTATAACGTTATATGGCATATCCATATATCGTATTACGCTATATGGTATAACGTTATAACGCATTACGTTATATAGTATAACGTTATGTGGCATATGCTTATAACGTATTACGTTATATAGTATAACGTTATAACGCATTACGTTATATAGTATAACGTTATATGTCATATCCTTATAACGTATTACGTTATATAGTATAACGTTATAACGCATTACGTTATATAGTATAACGTTATATGGTATATCGTTATAACGTATTACGTTATATAGTATAACGTTATAGCGCATTACGATATACAGTATATCGTTATATGGCATATCCATATATCGTATTACGCTATATGGTATAATGTTATAACGCATTACGTTATATAGTATAACGTTATATAGTATATCGTTATATCGTATTACGATATATAGTATAACGTTATGTGGCATATCCTTATAAAGTATTACGTTATATAGTATAACGTTACGTGGCATATACTTATAACGTATTACGTTATATAGTGTAACGTTATAACGCATTACGTTATATAGTATAACGTTATATGTCATATCCTTATAACGCATTACGTTATATAGTATAACATTATGTGGCATATCCGTATAACGTATTGTGTTATATAACATAACGCTATAACGCATTACGTTATATTGTATAACGTTATATGTCATATCCTTATAACGTATTACGTTATATAGTATAACGTTATGTGGTATATCCTTATAACGTATTACGTTATATAGTATAACGTTATGTGGCATATCCTTATAACGTATTACGTTATATAGTATAACGTTATGTGGCATATCCTTATAACGTATTACGTTATAGAGTGTAACGTTATAACGCATTACGTTATATAGTATAACGTTATATGTCATATCCTTATAACGCATTACGTTATATAGTATAACGTTATGTGGTATATCCTTATATCGTATTACGTTATATAGTATAACGTTATAACGCATTACGTCATATAGTATAATGTTATATGGCATATCCTTATAACGTATTACGTTATATAGTATAACGTTATGAGGCATATCCTTATAACGTATTACGTTATATAGTATAACGTTATAACGCATAACGTTATATAGTATAACGTTATGTGGCATATCCTTATAACGTATTACGTTATATAACATAACGTTATAACGCATTACGTTATATTGTATAACGTTATATGTCATATCCTTATAACGTATTACGTTATATAGTATAACGTTATGTGGTATATACTTATAACGTATTACGTTATATAGTATAACGTTATGTGGCATATCCTTATAACGTATTACGTTATATAGTATAACGTTATGTGGCATATCCTTATAACGTATTACGTTATATGGTGCAACGTTATAACGCATTACGTTATATAGTATAACGTTATATGTCATATCCTTATAACGCATTACGTTATACAGTATAACATTATGTGGTATATCCTTATAACGTATTACGTTATATAGTATAACGTTATAACGCATTACGTCATATAGTATAATGTTATATGGCATATCCTTATAACGTATTACGTTATATAATATAACGTTATGTGGCATATCCTTATAACGTATTACGTTATATAGTGTAACGTTATAACGCATTACGTTATATAGTATAACGTTATGCGGCATATCCTTATAACGCATTACGTTATATAACATAACGTTATAACGCATTACATTATATTGTATAACGTTATATGTCATATCCTTATAACGTATTACGTTATATAGTATAACGTTATGTGGCATATCCTTATAACGTATTACGTTATATAGTATAACGTTATGTGGCATATCCTTATAACGTATTACGTTACATAGTATAATGTTATAACGTATTACGATATATAGTATAACGTTATGTGGCATATCCATATAACGTATTACGTTATATAGGATAAGGTTATAACGCATTACGTTATATAGTATAACGTTATATTGCATATCAATATGACGTATTACGTTATATAGTATAAGGTTATAACGCATTACGTTATATAGTATAAGGTTATAACGCATTACGTTATATAGTATAACGTTATATGGCATATCCATATAACGTATTACGTTATATAGTATAACGTTATAACGCATTACGTTATATAGTACAACGTTATATGTCATATCCTTGTAACGTATTACGTTATATAGTATAACGTTATGTGGCATAACCTTATAACGTATTACGTTATATAGTATAACGTTATATGTCATATCCTTATAACGTATTACGTTATATAGTATAACGTTATAACGCATTACGTTATATAGTATAACGTTATATGGTATATCGTTATAACGTATTACGTTATATAGTATAACGTTATAGAGCATTACGATATACAGTATAACGTTATGTGGCATATCCATATATCGTATTACGTTATATAGTATAACGTTATGTGGCATATCCTTCTAACGTATTACGTTATATAGTATAACGTTATGTGGCATATCCTTATAACGTATTACGTTATATAGTGTAACGTTATAACGCATTACGTTATATAGTATAACGTTATAACGCATTACGTTATATAGTATAACGTTATATGTCATATCCTTATAACGTATTACGTTATATAGTATAACGTTATAACGCATTACGTTATATAGTATAACGTTATATCGCATTACGTTATATAGTATAACGTTATAACGCATTACGTTATATAGTATAACGTTATATACTATATCGTTATAACGTATTAAGTTATATACTATAACGTTATGTGGCATATCCTTATAACGTATTACGTTATATAGTATAACGTTATATCGTATTACGATATATAGTATAACGTTATGTGGCATATCCTTATAACGTATTACGTTATATAGTATAACGTTATAGCGCATTGCGATATACAGTATAACGTTATATGGCATATCCATATATCGTATTACGCTATATGGTATAACGTTATAACGCATTACGTTATATAGTATAACGTTATGTGGCATATGCTTATAACGTATTACGTTATATAGTATAACGTTATAACGCATTACGTTATATAGTATAACGTTATATGTCATATCCTTATAACGTATTACGTTACATAGTATAACGTTATAACGCATTACGTTATATAGTATAACGTTATATGGTATATCGTTATAACGTATTACGTTATATAGTATAACGTTATAGCGCATTACGATATACAGTATAACGTTATATGGCATATCCATATATCGTATTACGCTATATGGTATAACGTTATAACGCATTACGTTATATAGTATAACGTTATATAGTATATCGTTATATCGTATTACGATATATAGTATAACGTTATGTGGCATATCCTTATAACGTATTACGTTATATAGTATAACGTTACGTGGCATATCCTTATAACGTATTACGTTATATAGTGTAACGTTATAACGCATTACGTTATATAGTATAACGTTATATGTCATATCCTTATAACGCATTACGTTATATAGTATAACATTATGTGGCATATCCTTATTACGTATTACGTTATATAGTATAACGTTATAACGCATTACGTCATATGGTGTAATGTTATATGGCATATCCTTATAACGTATTGCGATATATAGTATAACGTTATGTGGCATATCCTTTTAACGTATTACGTTATATAGTGTAACGTTATAACGCATAACGTTATATAGTATAACGTTATGTGGCATATGCTTATAACGTATTACGTTATATAGTATAACGTTATAACGCATTACGTTATATAGTATAACGTTATATGTCATATCCTTATAACGTATTACGTTATATAGTATAAAGTTATAACGCATTACGTTATACAGTATAACGTTATATAGTATATCGTTAAAACGCATTACGTTATAGAGTATAACGTTATAACGTATTACATTATATAGTATAATGTTATAACGCATTACGTTATATAGTATAACGATATGTGGCATATCCTTATAACGTATTACGTTATATAGTATAACGTTATAACGCATTACGTTATATAGGATAACGTTATATAGTATATCGTTATAACGTATTACGTTATATACTATAACGTTATGTGGCATATCCATATAACGTATTACGTTATATAGTATAACGTTATATCGCATTACGTTATATAGTTTAACGTTATAACGCATTACGTTATATAGTCTAACGTTGTATGTCATATCCTTGTAACGTATTACGTTATATAGTATAACGTTATAACGCATTACGTTATATAGCATAACGTTATATAGTATATCGTTATAACGTATTACGATATATACTATAACGTCATGACGCATATCCTTATAACGTATTACGTTATGTAGTATAACGTTATGTGGTATATCCTTATAACGTATTACGTTATATACTATAACGTTATGTGGCATATCCTTATATCGTATTATGTTATATAGTATAACGTTATGTGGCATATCCTTATAACGTATTACGTTATATAGTATAACGTTATGTGGCATATCCTTATAACGTATTACGTTATATAACATAACGTTATAACGCATTACGTTATATTGTATAACGTTATACGTCATATCCTTATAACGTATTACGTTATATAGTATAACGTTATGTGGTATATCCTTATATCGTATTATGTTATATAGTATAACGTTATGTGGCATATCCTTATAACGTATTACGTTATATAGTATAACGTTATGTGGCATATCCTTATAACGTATTACGTTATATAGTGTAACGTTATAACGCATTACGTTATATAGTATAACGTTATATGTCATATCCTTATAACGCATTAGGTTATATAGTATAACGTTATGTGGTATATCCTTATAACGTATTACGTTATATAGTATAACGTTATGTGGCACATCCTTATAACGTATTACGTTATATAGTGTAACGTTATAACGCATTACGTTATATAGTATAACGTTATGTGGCATATCCTTATAACGTATTACGTTATATAACATAACGATATAACGCATTACGTTATATAGTATAACGTTATATGTCATATCCTTATAACGTATTACGTTATATAGTATAACGTTATCTTGCATATCAATATAACGTATTACATTATATAGTATAAGGTTATAACGCATTACGTTATATAGTATAACGTTATAACGCATTACGTTATATAGTACAACGTTATATGTCATATCCTTGTAACGTATTACGTTACACAGTATAACGTTATAACGCATTACGTTATATAGTATAACGTTATATGGTATATCGTTACAACGTATTAAGATATATACTATAACGTTATGTGGCATATCCTTATAACGTATTACGTTATATAGTATAACGTTATATGGTATATCGTTATAACATATTACGGTATATAGTATAACGATATGTGGCATATCCTTATAACGTATTACGTTATATAGTATAACGTTATAACGCATTACGTTATATAGTATAACGTTATATGTCATATCCTTATAACGTATTACGTTATATAGTATAACGTTATAACGTATTACGTTATACAGTATAACGTTATATAGTATAATGTTATAACGCATTACGTTATATAGTATAACGTTATAACGTATTACGTTATACAGTATAACGTTATATAGTATAATGTTATAACGCATTACGTTATATAGTATAACGTTATGTGGCATAACCTTATAACGTATTACGTTATGTAGTGTAACGTTATAACTCATTACGTTATATAGTATAACGTTATATGTCATATCCTTATAACGTATTACGTTATATAGTGTAACGTTATGTGGTATATCCTTATAACGTATTACGTTATATAGTATAACGTTATGTGGCATATCCTTATAACGTATTACGTTACATAGTATAATGTTATAACGTATTACGATATATAGTATAACGTTATGTGGCATATCCATATAACGTATTACGTTATATAGTGTAACGTTATAACGCATTACGTTATATAGTATACGTTATGTGGCATATCCTTATAACTTATTACGTTACATAGTATAATGCTATAACGTATTAGTATATATAGTATAACGTTATGTGGCATATCCATATAACGTATTACGTTATATAGTATAAGGTTATAACGCATTACGTTATATAGTATAACGTTATCTTGCATATCAATATAACGTATTACGTTATATAGTATAAGGTTATAACGCATTACGTTATATAGTATAACGTTATAACGCATTACGTTATATAGTACAACGATATATGTCATATCCTTGTAACGTATTACGTTATATAGTATAACGTTATATAGTATATCGTTATAACGTATTAAGTTATATACTATAACGTTATGTGGCATATCCTTATAACGCATTACGTTATATAGTATAACGTTATATGGTATATCGTTATAACATATTACGGTATATATTATAACGATATGTGGCATAGCCTTATAACGTATTATGTTATATAGTATAACGTTATAACGCATTACGTTATATAGTATAACGTTATATGTCATATCCTTATAACGTATTACGTTATATAGTGTAACGTTATGTGGTATATCCTTATAACGTATTACGTTATATAGTATAACGTTATGTGGCATATCCTTATTACGTATTACGTTACATAGTATAATGTTATAACGTATTACGATATATAGTATAACGTTATGTGGCATATCCATATAACGTATTACGTTATATAGTATAACGTTATAACGCATTACGTTATACAGTATAACGTTATATTGCATATCAATATAACGTTTTACGTTATATAGTATAAGGTTATAACGCATTACGTTATATAGTATAACGTTATATGGCATATCCATATAACGTATTACGTTATATACTATAACGTTATGTGGCATATCCTTATAACGCATTACGTTATATAGTATAACGTTATATGGTATATCGTTATAACATATTACGGTATATATTATAACGATATGTGGCATAGCCTTATAACGTATTACGTTATATAGTATAACGTTATAACGCATTACGTTATATAGTATAACGTTATATAGCATATCGTTATAACGTATTACGTTATATACTATAACGTTATGTGGCATATCCTTATAACGTATTACGTTTTATAGTATAACGTTATGTGGCATAACCTTATAACGTATTACGTTATATAGTATAACGATATATGTCATATCCCTATAACGTATTACGTTACATAGTATAACGTTATAACGCATTACGTTATATAGTATAACGTTATATGGTATATCGTTATAACGTATTACGTTATATAGTATAACGTTATAGGGCATTACGATATACAGTATAACGTTATATGGCATATCCATATATCGTATTACGTTATATAGTATAACGTTATAACGCATTACGTTATATAGTATAACGTTATATAGTATATCTTTATAACGCATTACGTTATATAGTCTAACGTTATAACGCATTACGTTATATAGTATAACGTTATATAGTATATCGTTATAACGTATTACGTTATATAGTATAACAATATGTGGCATATCCTTATAACGTATTACGTTATATAGTATAACATTATATATCATATCCTTATAACGTATTACGTTATATAGAATAACGTTATAACGCATTACGTTATATAGTATAACGTTATATAGTATATCGTTATAACGCATTACGTTATATAGTCTAACGTTATAACGCATTACGTTATATAGTATAACGTTATAACGCATCACGTTATATAGTACAACGTTATATGTCATATCCTTGTAACGTATTACGTTATATAGTATAACGTTATAACGCATTACGTTATATAGTATATCGTTATATGTCATATCCTTATAACGTATTACGTTATATAGTATAACGTTATAACGCATTACGTTATATAGTATACGCTATAACGTATTACGTTATATACTATAACGTTATATGTCATATCCTTATAACGTATTACGTTATATAGTATAACGTTATAACGCATTACGTTATATAGTATAACGTTATATAGTATATCGTTATAACGCATTACGTTATATAGTCTAACGTTATAACGCATTACGTTATATAGTATAACGTTATATAGTATATCGCTATAACGTATTACGTTATATACTATAACGTTATGTGGCATATCCTTATAACGTATTACGTTATATAGTATAACGTTATAACGCATTACGTTATACAGTATAACGTTATATAGTATAATGTTATAACGCATTACGTTATATAGTATAACGTTATGTGGCATAACCTTCTAACGTATTACGTTATATAGTGTAACGTTATAACTCATTACGTTATACAGTATAACGTTATATGTCATATCCTTATAACGTATTACGTTATATGGTATAACGTTATAACGCAATACGTTATATAGTATAACGTTATATGGTATATCGTTATAACGTATTACGTTATATAGTATAACGTTATAGCGCATTACGTTGTATAGTATAACTTTATATAGTATATCGTTATAGCGCATTACGTTATATAGTATAACGATATGTGGCATATCCTTATAACGTATTACGTTATATAGTGTAACGTTATGTGGCATATCCTTATAACGTATTACGTTATATAGTATAACGTTATAACGCATTACGTTATAGAGTATAACTTTATATAGTATATCGTTATAGCGCATTACGTTATATAGTATAACGGTATATAGTATATCGTTATAACGTATCACGTTATATAGTATAACGTTATGTGGCATATCCTTATAACGTATTACGTTATATAGTATAAAGTTATGTGGCATATCCTTATAACGTATTGCGTTATATAGTGTAACGTTATAACGCATTACGTTATATAGTATAACTTTTAATGTCATATCCTTATAACGTATTACGTTATATGGTGTAACGTTATAACGCATTACGTTATATAGTATAACGTTATATGGTATATCGTTATAACGTATTATGTTATATAGTATAACGTTATAGAGCATTACGTTATATAGTATAACGTTATATGGTATATCGTTATAACGTATTACGTTATATACCATAACGTTATATGGTATATAGTTATAACGTATTACGTTATATAGCATAATGTTATAACACATTACGTTATATAGTATAACGTTATGTGGCATATCCTTCTAACGTATTACGTTATATAGTATAGCGTTATGTGGCATATCCTTATAACGTTTTACTTTATATAGTGTAACGTTATAACGCATTACGTTATATAGTATAACGTTATGTGGCATATCCTTATAACGTATTACGTTATATAGTATAACGTTATAACGCATTACGTCATATAGTGTAATGTTATATGGCATATCCTTATAACGTATTACGTTATATAGTATAACGTTATGTGGCATATCCATATAACGTATTACGTTATATAGTATAAGGTTATAAGGCATTACGTTATATAGTGTAACGTTATATTGCATATCCATATAACGTATTACGTTATATAGTATAATGTTATAACGCATTACGTTATATAGTATAACGTTATATGGTATATCGTTATAACGTATTACGTTATATAGTATAACGTTATAGGGCATTACGATATACAATATAACGTTATATGGCATATCCATATATCGTATTACGTTATATAGTATAACGTTATAACGCATTACGTTATATAGTATAACGTTATATAGTATATCGTTATATCGTATTACGATATATAGTATAACGTTATGTGGCATATCCTTATAACGTATTACGTTATATAGTATAACGTTATGTGGCATATCCTTATAACGTATTACGTTATATAGTGTAACATTATAACGCATTACGTTATATAGTATAACGTTATATGTCATATCCTTATAATGCATTACGTTATTTAGTATAACGTTATGTGGCATATCCTTATAACGTATTACGTTATATAGTATAAAGTTATAACGCATTACTTCATATAGTGTAATGTTATATGGCATATCCTTATAACGTATTGCGTTATATAGTATAACGTTATGTGGCATATCCTTATAACGTATTACGTTATATAGTGTAACGTTATGACGCATTACGTTATATAGTATAACGTTATAACGCATTACGTTATATAGTATAACGTTATATAGTATATCGTTATAACGCATTACGTTATATAGTATAACGCTATGTGGCATATCCTTATAACGTATTACGTTATATAGTATAATGTTATATAACATATCCTTATAACGTATTACGTTATATAGAATAACGTTATAACGCATTACGTTATATAGTATAACGTTATATAGTATATCGTTATAACGCATTACGTTATATAGCCTAACGTTATAACGCATTACGTTATATAGTATAACGTTATAACGCATCACGTTATATAGTACAACGTTATATGTCATATCCTTGTAACGCATTACGTTATATAGTATAACGTTATAACGCACTACGTTATATAGTATAACGTTATAACGCATTACGTTATATAGTATAACGTTATATGTCATATCCTTATAACGTATTACGTTATATGGTATAACGTTATAACGCATTACATTATATAGTATAACGTTATATGTCATATCCTTATAACGTATTACGTTATATAGTATAACGTTATAACGCATTACGTTATATAGTATAACGTTATATAGTATATCGCTATAACGTATTACGTTATATACTATAACGTTATGTGGAATATCCTTATAACGTATTACGTTATATAGTATAACGTTATGTGGCATATCCTTGTAACGTATTACGTTATATAGTGTAACATTATAACGCATTACGTTATATAGTATAACGTTATATGTCATATCCTTATAATGCATTACGTTATTTAGTATAACGTTATGTGGCATATCCTTATAACGTATTACGTTATATAGTATAAAGTTATAACGCATTACTTCATATAGTGTAATGTTATATGGCATATCCTTATAACGTATTACGTTATATAGTATAACGTTATAACGCATTACGTTATATAGTATAACGTTATAACGCATTACGTTATATAGTATAACGTTATATGTCATATCCTTATAACGTATTACGTTATATAGTATAACGTTATAACGCATTACGTTATATAGTATAACGTTATAACGCATTACGTTATATAGTATAACGTTATATAGTATATCGCTATAACGTATTACGTTATATACTATAACGTTATGTGGCATATCCTTATAACGTATTACGTTATATAGTATAAGGTTATATAACATATCCTTATAACGTATTACGTTATATAGAATAACGTTATAACGCATTACGTTATATAGTATAACGTTATATAGTATATCGTTATAACGCATTACGTTATATAGCCTAACGTTATAACGCATTACGTTATATAGTATAACGTTATAACGCATCACGTTATATAGTACAACGTTATATGTCATATCCTTATAACGTATTACGTTATATAGTATAACGTTATAACGCATTACGTTATATAGTATAACGTTATATAGTATATTGCTATAACGTATTACGTTATATACTATAACGTTATGTGGCATATCCTTATAACGTATTACGTTATATAGTATAACGTTATAAGGCATTGCGTTATACAGTATAACGTTATATAGTATAATGTTATAACGCATTACGTTATATAGTATAACGTTATGTGGCATAACCTTATAACGTATTACGTTATATAGTGTAACGTTATAACTCATTACGTTATATAGTATAACGTTATATGTCATATCCTTATAACGTATTACGTTATATGGTATAACGTTATAACGCATTACGTTATATAGTATAACGTTATATGTCATATCCTTATAACGTATTACGTTATATAGTATAACGTTATAACGCATTACGTTATATAGTATAACGTTATATAGTATATCGCTATAACGTATTACGTTATATACTATAACGTTATGTGGCATATCCTTATAACGTATTACGTTATATAGTATAACGTTATAACGCATTACGTTATACAGTATAACGTTATATAGTATATCGCTATAACGTATTACGTTATATACTATAACGTTATGTGGCATATCCTTATAACGTATTACGTTATATAGTATAACGTTATAAGGCATTGCGTTATACAGTATAACGTTATATAGTATAATGTTATAACGCATTACGTTATATAGTATAACGTTATGTGGCATAACCTTATAACGTATTACGTTATATAGTGTAACGTTATAACTCATTACGTTATATAGTATAACGTTATATGTCATATCCTTATAACGTATTACGTTATATGGTATAACGTTATAACGCATTACGTTATATAGTATAACGTTATATGTCATATCCTTATAACGTATTACGTTATATAGTATAACGTTATAACGCATTACGTTATATAGTATAACGTTATATAGTATATCGCTATAACGTATTACGTTATATACTATAACGTTATGTGGCATATCCTTATAACGTATTACGTTATATAGTATAACGTTATAACGCATTACGTTATACAGTATAACGTTATATAGTATATCGCTATAACGTATTACGTTATATACTATAACGTTATGTGGCATATCCTTATAACGTATTACGTTATATAGTATAACGTTATAACGCATTACGTTATACAGTATAACGTTATATAGTATAATGTTATAACGCATTACGTTATATAGTATAACGTTATGTGGCATAACCTTATAACGTATTACGTTATATAGTGTAACGTTATAACTCATTACGTTATACAGTATAACGTTATATGTCATATCCTTATAACGTATTACGTTATATGGTATAACGTTATAACGCAATACGTTATATAGTATAACGTTATATGGTATATCGTTATAACGTATTACGTTATATAGTATAACGTTATAGCTCATTACGTTGTATAGTATAACTTTATATAGTATATCGTTATAGCGCATTACGTTATACAGTATAACGATATGTGGCATATCCTTATAACGTATTACGTTATATAGTGTAACGTTATATGTCATATCCTCATAACGTATTACGTTATATAGTATAACGTTATAACGCATTACGTTATATAGTATAACGTTATATAGTATATCTTTATAACGCATTACGTTATATAGTCTAACGTTATAACGCATTACGTTATATAGTATAACGTTATATAGTATATCGTTATAACGTATTACGTTATATAGTATAACGATATGTGGCATATCCTTATAACGTATTACGTTATATAGTATAACATTATATATCATATCCTTATAACGTATTACGTTATATAGAATAACGTTATAACGCATTACGTTATATAGTATAACGTTATAACGCATTACGTTATATAGTATAACGTTATGTGGCATATCCATATAACGTATTACGTTATATAGTATAAGGTTATAAGGCATTACGTTATATAGTATAACGTTATATTGCATATCCATATAACGTATTACGTTATATAGTATAATGTTATAACGCATTACGTTATATAGTATAACGTTATATGGTATATCGTTATAACGTATTACGTTATATAGTATAACGTTATAGGGCATTACGATATACAATATAACGTTATATGGCATATCCATATATCGTATTACGTTATATAGTGTAACGTTATAACGCATTACGTTATATAGTATAACGTTATGTGGCATATCCTTATAACGTATTACGTTATATAGTATAACGATATGTGGCATATCCTTATAACGTATTACGTTATATAGTATAAGGTTATATATCATATCCTCATAACAAATTACGTTATATAGAATAACGTTATAACGCATTACGTTATATAGTATAACGTTATATAGTATATCGTTATAACGCAATACGTTATATAGTCTAACGTTATAACGCATTACGTTATATAGTATAAGGTTATAACGCATCACGTTATATAGTACAACGTTATATGTCATATCCTTGTAACGTATTACGTTATATAGTATAACGTTATAACGCATTACGTTATATAGTATAACGTTATAACGCATTACGTTATATAGTATAACGTTATATGTCATATCCTTATAACGTATTACGTTATATAGTATAACGTTATAACGCATTACGTTATATAGTATAACGTTATAACGCATTACGTTATATAGTATAACGTTATATAGTATATCGCTATAACGTATTACGTTATATACTATAACGTTATGTGGCATATCCTTATAACGTATTACGTTATATAGTATAACGTTATAACGCATTACGTTATACAGTATAACGTTATATAGTATAATGTTATAACGCATTACGTTATATAGTATAACGTTATGTGGCATAACCTTATAACGTATTACGTTATATAGTGTAACCTTATAACTCATTACGTTATATAGTATAACGTTATATGGTATATCGTTATAACGTATTACGTTATATAGTGTAACGTTATAGCGCATTACGTTGTATAGTATAACTTTACATAGTATATCGTTATAGCGCATTACGTTATATAGTATAACGGTATATAGTATATCGTTATAACGAATTACGTTATATAGTATAACGTTATGTGGCATATCCTTATAACGTATTACGTTATATAGTATAACGTTATGTGGCATATCCTTATAACGTATTACGTTATATAGTGTAACGTTATAACGCATTACGTTATATAGTATAACGTTATATGTCATATCCTTATAACGTATTACGTTATATGGTATAACGTTATAACGCAATACGTTATATAGTATAACGTTATGTGGCATATCCTTATAACGTATTACGTTATATAGTATAACGTTATGTGGCATATCCTTATAACGTATTACGTTATATAGTATAACGTTATGTGGCATATCCATATAACGTATTACGTTATATAGTATAAGGTTATAAGGCATTACGTTATATAGTATAACGTTATATTGCATATCCATATAACGTATTACGTTATATAGTACAATGTTATAACGCATTACGTTATATAGTATAACGTTATATGGTATATCGTTATAACGTATTACGTTATAGAGTATAACGTTATAGGGCATTACGATATACAGTATAACGTTATATGGCATATCCATATATCGTATTACGTTATATAGTATAACGTTATAACGCATTACGTTATATAGTATAACGTTATATAGTATATCGTTATATCGTATTACGATATATAGTATAACGTTATGTGACATATCCTTATAACGTATTACGTTATATAGTATAACGTTATATGGTATATCGTTATAACGTATTACGTTATATACCATAACGTTATATGGTATATAGTTATAACGTATTACGTTATATAGCATAATGTTATAACGCATTACGTTATATAGTATAACGTTATGTGGCATATCCTCTTAACGTATTACGTTATATAGTATAACGTTATGTGGCATATCCTTATAACGTATTACGTTATATAGTGTAACGTTATAACGCATTACGTTATATGGTATAACGTTATGTGGCATATCCTTATAACGTATTACGTTATATAGTATAACGTTATAACGCATTACGTCATATAGTGTAATGTTATATGGCATATCCTTATAACGTATTACGTTATATAGTATAACGTTATAACGCATTACGTTATATAGTATAACGTTATGTGGCATATCCATATAACGTAATACGTTATATAGTATTAGGTTATAAGGCATTACGTTATATAGTATAACGTTATATTGCATATCCATATAACGTATTACGTTATATAGTATAATGTTATAACGCATTACGTTATATAGTATAACGTTATATGGTATATCGTTATAACGTATTACGTTATATAGTATAACGTTATAGGGCATTACGATATACAATATAACGTTATATGGCATATCCATATATCGTATTACGTTATATAGTATAACGTTATAACGCATTACGTTATATAGTATAACGTTATATAGTATATCGTTATATCGTATTACGATATATAGTATAACGTTATGTGGCATATCCTTATAACGTATTACGTTATATAGTATAACGTTATGTGGCATATCCTTATAACGTATTACGTTATATAGTGTAACGTTATAACGCATTACGTTATATAGTATAACGTTATATGTCATATCCTTATAACGCATTACGTTATATAGTATAACGTTATGTGGCATATCCTTATAACGTATTACGTTATATAGTATAAAGTTATAACGCATTACGTCATATAGCGTAATGTTATATGGCATATCCTTATAACGTATTGCGTTATATAGTATAACGTTATGTGGCATATCCTTATAACGTATTACGTTATATAGTGTAACGTTATAACGCATAACGATATATAGTATAACGTTATGTGGCATATGCTTATAACGCATTACGATATATAGTATAACGTTGTATGTCATATCCTTATAACGTATTACGTTATATAGTATAACGTTATATAGTATATCGTTATAACGCATTACGTTATATAGTCTAACGTTATAACGCATTACGTTATATAGTATAACGTTATATAGTATATCGTTATAACGTATTACGTTATATAGTATAACGATATGTGGCATATCCTTATAACGTATTACGTTATATAGTAAAAGGTTATATATCATATCCTTATAACGTATTACGTTATATAGAATAACGTTATAACGCATTACGTTATATAGTATAACGTTATATAGTATATCGTTATAACGCATTACGTTATATAGTCTAACGTTATAACGCATTACGTTATATAGTATAACGTTATAACGCATCACGTTATATAGTACAACGTTATATGTCATATCCTTGTAACGTATTACGTTATATAGTATAACGTTATAACGCATTACGTTATATAGTATAACGTTATAACGCATTACGTTATATAGTAAAACGTTATATGTCATATCCTTATAACGTATTACGTTATATAGTATAACGTTATAACGCATTACGTTATATAGTATAGCGTTATATAGTATATCGCTATAACGTATTACGTTATATACTATAACGTTATGTGGCATATCCTTATAACGTATTACGTTATATAGTATACCGTTATAACGCATTACGTTATACAGTATAACGTTATATAGTATAATGTTATAACGCATTACGTTATATAGTATAACGTTATGTGGCATAACCTTATAACGTATTACGTTATATAGTGTAACGTTATAACTCATTACGTTATATAGTATAACGTTATATGTCATATCCTTATAACGTATTACGTTATATGGTATAAGGTTATAACGCAATACGTTATATAGTATAACGTTATATGGTATATCGTTATAACGTATTACGTTATATAGTATAACGTTATAGCGCATTACGTTGTATAGTATAACTTTATATAGTATATCGTTATAGCGCATTACGTTATATAGTATAACGATATGTGGCATATCCTTATAACGTATTACGTTATATAGTGTAACGTTATAACGCATTACGTTATATAGTATAACGTTATGTGGCATATCCTTATAACGTATTACGTTATATAGTATAACGTTATGTGGCATATCCTTATAACGTATTATGTTATATAGTATAACGTTATAACGCATTACGTTATAGAGTATAACTTTATATAGTATATCGTTATAGCGCATTATGTTATATAGTATAACGGTATATAGTATATCGTTATAACGTATTACGTTATATAGTATAACGTTATGTGGCATATCCTTATAACGTATTACGTTATATAGTATAACGTTATGTGGCATATCCTTATAACGTATTACGTTATATAGTGTAACGTTATAACGCATTACGTTATATAGTATAACGTTATGTGGCATATCCTTATAACGTATTGCGTTATATAGTATAACGATATGTGGCATATCCTTATAACGTATTACGTTATATAGTATAAGGTTATATATCATATCCTTATAACGTATTACGTTATATAGAATAACGTTATAACGCATTACATTATATAGTATAACGTTATATAGTATATCGTTATAACGCATTACGTTATATAGTCTAACGTTATAACGCATTACGTTATATAGTATAACGTTATAACGCATCACGTTATATAGTACAACGTTATATGTCATATCCTTGTAACGTATTACGTTATATAGTATAACGTTATAACGCATTACGTTATATAGTATAACGTTATAACGCATTACGTTATATAGTATAACGTTATATGTCATATCCATATAACGTATTACGTTATATAGTGTAACGTTATAACGCATTACGTTATATAGTATAACGTTATGTGGCATATCCTTATAACGTATTACGTTATATAGTGTAACGTTATAACGCATTACGTTATATAGTATAACGTTATATGTCATATCCTTATAACGCATTACGTTATATAGTATAACGTTATGTGGCATATCCTTATAACGTATTACGTTATATAGTATAAAGTTATAACGCATTACGTCATATAGCGTAATGTTATATGGCATATCCTTATAACGTATTGCGTTATATAGTATAACGTTATGTGGCATATCCTTATAACGTATTACGTTATATAGTGTAACGTTATAACGCATAACGATATATAGTATAACGTTATGTGACATATGCTTATAACGCATTACGATATATAGTATAACGTTGTATGTCATATCCTTATAACGTATTACGTTATATAGTATAACGTTATATAGTATATCGTTATAACGCATTACGTTATATAGTCTAACGTTATAACGCATTACGTTATATAGTATAACGTTATATAGTATATCGTTATAACGTATTACGTTATATAGTATAACGATATGTGGCATATCCTTATAACGTATTACGTTATATAGTAAAAGGTTATATATCATATCCTTATAACGTATTACGTTATATGGAATAACGTTATAACGCATTACGTTATATAGTATAACGTTATATAGTATATCGTTATAACGCATTACGTTATATAGTCTAACGTTATAACGCATTACGTTATATAGTATAACGTTATAACGCATCACGTTATATAGTACAACGTTATATGTCATATCCTTGTAACGTATTACGTTATATAGTATAATGTTATAACGCATTACGTTATATAGTATAACGTTATATGTCATATCCTTATAACGTATTACGTTATATAGTATAACGTTATAACGCATTACGTTATATAGTATAGCGTTATATGGTATATCGCTATAACGTATTACGTTATATACTATAACGTTATGTGGCATATCCTTATAACGTATTACGTTATATAGTATAACGTTATAACGCATTACGTTATACAGTATAACGTTATATAGTATAATGTTATAACGCATTACGTTATATAGTATAACGTTATGTGGCATAACCTTATAACGTATTACGTTATATAGTGTAACGTTATAACTCATTACGTTATATAGTATAACGTTATATGTCATATCCTTATAACGTATTACGTTATATGGTATAAGGTTATAACGCAATACGTTATATAGTATAACGTTATATGGTATATCGTTATAACGTATTACGTTATATAGTATAACGTTATAGCGCATTACGTTGTATAGTATAACTTTATATAGTATATCGTTATAGCGCATTACGTTATATAGTATAACGATATGTGGCATATCCTTATAACGTATTACGTTATATAGTGTAACGTTATAACGCATTACGTTATAGAGTATAACTTTATATAGTATATCGTTATAGCGCATTACGTTATATAGTATAACGGTATATAGTATATCGTTATAACGTATTACGTTATATAGTATAACGTTATGTGGCATATCCTTATAACGTATTACGTTATATAGTATAACGTTATGTGGCATATCCTTATAACGTATTACGTTATATAGTGTAACGTTATAACGCATTACGTTATATAGTATAACTTTTAATGTCATATCCTTATAACGTATTACGTTATATGGTGTAACGTTATAACGCATTACGTTATATAGTGTAATGTTATATGGCATATCCTTATAACGTATTGCGTTATATAGTATAACGTTATGTGGCATATACATATAACGTATTACGTTACATAGTGTAACGTTATAACGCATTACGTTATATATTATAACGTTATATGGCATATCCATATAACGTATTACGTTATATTGTATAACGTTATAACGCATTACGTTATATAGTATAACGTTATATGGTATATCGTTATAACGTATTACGTTATATAGCATAACGTTATATGGTATATAGTTATAACGTATTACGTTATATAGCATAATGTTATAACGCATTACGTTATATAGTATAACGTTATGTGGCATATCCATATAACGTATTACGTTATATAGTATAACGTTATAACGCATTACGTCATATAGTGTAATGTTATATGGCATATCCTTATAACGTATTACGTTATATAGTATAACGTTATAACGCATTACGTTAAATAGTATAACGTTATGTGGCATATCCATATAACGTATTACGTTATATAGTATAAGGTTATAAGGCATTACGTTATATAGTATAACGTTATGTGGCATATCCTTATAACGTATTACGTTATATAGAATAACGTTATAACGCATTACATTATATAGTATAACGTTATATAGTATATCGTTATAGCGCATTATGTTATATAGTATAACGGTATATAGTATATCGTTATAACGTATTACGTTATATAGTATAACGTTATGTGGCATATCCTTATAACGTATTACGTTATATAGTATAACGTTATGTGGCATATCCTTATAACGTATTACGTTATATAGTGTAACGTTATAACGCATTACGTTATATAGTATAACGTTATGTGGCATATCCTTATAACGTATTACGTTATATAGTATAACGATATGTGGCATATCCTTATAACGTATTACGTTATATAGTATAAGGTTATATATCATATCCTTATAACGTATTACGTTATATAGAATAACGTTATAACGCATTACATTATATAGTATAACGTTATATAGTATATCGTTATAACGCATTACGTTATATAGTCTAACGTTATAACGCATTACGTTATATAGTATAACGTTATAACGCATCACGTTATATAGTACAACGTTATATGTCATATCCTTGTAACGTATTACGTTATATAGTATAACGTTATAACGCATTACGTTATATAGTATAACGTTATAACGCATTACGTTATATAGTATAACGTTATATGTCATATCCTTATAACGTATTACGTTATATAGTATAACGTTATAACGCATTACGTTATATAGTATAACGTTATATAGTATATCGCTATAACGTATTACGTTATATACTGTAACGTTACGTGGCATATCCTTATAACGTATTACGTTATATAGTATAACGTTATAACGCATTACGTTATACAGTATAACGTTATATAGTATAATGTTATAACGCATTACGTTATATAGTATAACGTTATGTGGCATAACCTTATAACGTATTACGTTATATAGTGTAACGTTATAACGCAATACGTTATATAGTATAACGTTATATGGTATATCGTTATAACGTATTACGTTATATAGTATAACGTTATAGCGCATTACGTTGTATAGTATAACTTTATATAGTATATCGTTATAGCGCATTACGTTATATAGTATAACGATATGTGGCATATCCTTATAACGTATTACGTTATATAGTGTAACGTTATAACGCATTACGTTATATAGTATAAAGTTATGTGGCATATCCTTATAACGTATTACGTTATATAGTATAACGTTATGTGGCATATCCTTATAACGTATTACGTTATATAGTATAACGTTATAACGCATTACGTTATAGAGTATAACTTTATATAGTATATCGTTATAGCGCATTACGTTATATAGTATAACGGTATATAGTATATCGTTATAACGTATTACGTTATATAGTATAACGTTATGTGGCATATCCTTATAACGTATTACGTTATATAGTATAACGTTATGTGGCATATCCTTATAACGTATTACGTTATATAGTGTAACGTTATAACGCATTACGTTATATAGTATAACTTTTAATGTCATATCCTTATAACGTATTACGTTATATGGTGTAACGTTATAACGCATTACGTTATATAGTATAACGTTATATGGTATATCGTTATAACGTATTACGTTATATAGCATAACGATATATGGTATATAGTTATAACGTATTACGTTATATAGCATAATGTTATAACGCATTACGTTATATAGTATAACGTTATGTGGCATATCCATATAACGTATTACGTTATATAGTATAACGTTATAACGCATTACGTCATATAGTGTAATGTTATATGGCATATCCTTATAACGTATTACGTTATATGGTATAACGTTATAACGCATTACGTTAAATAGGATAACGTTATGTGGCATATCCATATAACGTATTACGTTATATAGTATAAGGTTATAAGGCATTACGTTATATAGTATAACGTTATATGGTATATCGTTATAACGTATTACGTTATATAGTATAACGTTATAGCGCATAACGTTGTATAGTATAACTTTATATAGTATATCGTTATAGCGCATTACGTTATATAGTATAACGATATGTGGCATATACTTATAACGTATTACGTTATATAGTGTAACGTTATAACGCATTACGTTATATAGTATAACGTTATGTGGCATATCCTTATAACGTATTACGTTATATAGTATAACGTTATGTGGCATATCCTTATAACGTATTATGTTATATAGTATAACGTTATAACGCATTACGTTATAGAGTATAACTTTATATAGTATATCGTTATAGCGCATTATGTTATATAGTATAACGGTATATAGTATATCGTTATAACGTATTACGTTATATAGTATAACGTTATGTGGCATATCCTTATAACGTATTACGTTATATAGTGTAACGTTATAACGCATTACGTTATATAGTATAACGTTATGTGGCATATGCTTATAACGCATTACGATATATAGTATAACGTTGTATGTCATATCCTTATAACGTATTACGTTATATAGTATAACGTTATATAGTATATCGTTATAACGCATTACGTTATATAGTCTAACGTTATAACGCATTACGTTATATAGTATAACGTTATATGTCATATCCTTATAACGCATTACGTTATATAGTATAACGTTATGTGGCATATCCTTATAACGTATTACGTTATATAGTATAAAGTTATAACGCATTACGTCATATAGCGTAATGTTATATGGCATATCCTTATAACGTATTGCGTTATATAGTATAACGTTATGTGGCATATCCTTATAACGTATTACGTTATATAGTGTAACGTTATAACGCATAACGATATATAGTATAACGTTATGTGGCATATGCTTATAACGCATTACGATATATAGTATAACGTTGTATGTCATATCCTTATAACGTA
This sequence comes from Bombus affinis, assembly GCF_024516045.1. Classification (NCBI taxonomy): domain Eukaryota; kingdom Metazoa; phylum Arthropoda; class Insecta; order Hymenoptera; family Apidae; genus Bombus; species Bombus affinis. The sequence continues at coordinate 164,181 of NW_026108910.1, read as the reverse complement.
TTACGTTATATAGTATAACGTTATATAGTATATCGTTATAACGCATTACGTTATATAGTCTAACGTTATAACGCATTACGTTATATAGTATAACGTTATATAGTATATCGTTATAACGTATTACGTTATATAGTATAACGATATGTGGCATATCCTTATAACGTATTACGTTATATAGTAAAAGGTTATATATCATATCCTTATAACGTATTACGTTATATAGAATAACGTTATAACGCATTACGTTATATAGTATAACGTTATATAGTATATCGTTATAACGCATTACGTTATATAGTCTAACGTTATAACGCATTACGTTATATAGTATAACGTTATAACGCATCACGTTATATAGTACAACGTTATATGTCATATCCTTGTAACGTATTACGTTATATAGTATAATGTTATAACGCATTACGTTATATAGTATAACGTTATATGTCATATCCTTATAACGTATTACGTTATATAGTATAACGTTATAACGCATTACGTTATATAGTATAGCGTTATATAGTATATCGCTATAACGTATTACGTTATATACTATAACGTTATGTGGCATATCCTTATAACGTATTACGTTATATAGTATAACGTTATAACGCATTACGTTATACAGTATAACGTTATATAGTATAATGTTATAACGCATTACGTTATATAGTATAACGTTATGTGGCATAACCTTATAACGTATTACGTTATATAGTGTAACGTTATAACTCATTACGTTATATAGTATAACGTTATATGGTATATCGTTATAACGTATTACGTTATATAGTATAACGTTATAGCGCATTACGTTGTATAGTATAACTTTATATAGTATATCGTTATAGCGCATTACGTTATATAGTATAACGATATGTGGCATATCCTTATAACGTATTACGTTATATAGTGTAACGTTATAACGCATTACGTTATATAGTATAAAGTTATGTGGCATATCCTTATAACGTATTACGTTATATAGTATAACGTTATGTGGCATATCCTTATAACGTATTACGTTATATAGTATAACGTTATAACGCATTACGTTATAGAGTATAACTTTATATAGTATATCGTTATAGCGCATTACGTTATATAGTATAACGGTATATAGTATATCGTTATAACGTATTACGTTATATAGTATAACGTTATGTGGCATATCCTTATAACGTATTACGTTATATAGTATAACGTTATGTGGCATAACCTTATAACGTATTACGTTATATAGTGTAACGTTATAACGCATTACGTTATATAGTATAACTTTTAATGTCATATCCTTATAACGTATTACGTTATATGGTGTAACGTTATAACGCATTACGTTATATAGTATAACGTTATATGGTATATCGTTATAACGTATTACGTTATATAGCATAACGATATATGGTATATAGTTATAACGTATTACGTTATATAGCATAATGTTATAACGCATTACGTTATATAGTATAACGTTATGTGGCATATCCATATAACGTATTACGTTATATAGTATAACGTTATAACGCATTACGTCATATAGTGTAATGTTATATGGCATATCCTTATAACGTATTACGTTATATGGTATAACGTTATAACGCATTACGTTAAATAGGATAACGTTATGTGGCATATCCATATAACGTATTACGTTATATAGTATAAGGTTATAAGGCATTACGTTATATAGTATAACGTTATATGGTATATCGTTATAACGTATTACGTTATATAGTATAACGTTATAGCGCATAACGTTGTATAGTATAACTTTATATAGTATATCGTTATAGCGCATTACGTTATATAGTATAACGATATGTGGCATATACTTATAACGTATTACGTTATATAGTGTAACGTTATAACGCATTACGTTATATAGTATAACGTTATGTGGCATATCCTTATAACGTATTACGTTATATAGTATAACGTTATGTGGCATATCCTTATAACGTATTATGTTATATAGTATAACGTTATAACGCATTACGTTATAGAGTATAACTTTATATAGTATATCGTTATAGCGCATTATGTTATATAGTATAACGGTATATAGTATATCGTTATAACGTATTACGTTATATAGTATAACGTTATGTGGCATATCCTTATAACGTATTACGTTATATAGTGTAACGTTATAACGCATTACGTTATATAGTATAACGTTATGTGGCATATGCTTATAACGCATTACGATATATAGTATAACGTTGTATGTCATATCCTTATAACGTATTACGTTATATAGTATAACGTTATATAGTATATCGTTATAACGCATTACGTTATATAGTCTAACGTTATAACGCATTACGTTATATAGTATAACGTTATATGTCATATCCTTATAACGCATTACGTTATATAGTATAACGTTATGTGGCATATCCTTATAACGTATTACGTTATATAGTATAAAGTTATAACGCATTACGTCATATAGCGTAATGTTATATGGCATATCCTTATAACGTATTGCGTTATATAGTATAACGTTATGTGGCATATCCTTATAACGTATTACGTTATATAGTGTAACGTTATAACGCATAACGATATATAGTATAACGTTATGTGGCATATGCTTATAACGCATTACGATATATAGTATAACGTTGTATGTCATATCCTTATAACGTATTACGTTATATAGTATAACGTTATATAGTATATCGTTATAACGCATTACGTTATATAGTCTAACGTTATAACGCATTACGTTATATAGTATAACGTTATATAGTATATCGTTATAACGTATTACGTTATATAGTATAACGATATGTGGCATATCCTTATAACGTATTACGTTATATAGTAAAAGGTTATATATCATATCCTTATAACGTATTACGTTATATAGAATAACGTTATAACGCATTACGTTATATAGTATAACGTTATATAGTATATCGTTATAACGCATTACGTTATATAGTCTAACGTTATAACGCATTACGTTATATAGTATAACGTTATAACGCATCACGTTATATAGTACAACGTTATATGTCATATCCTTGTAACGTATTACGTTATATAGTATAATGTTATAACGCATTACGTTATATAGTATAACGTTATATGTCATATCCTTATAACGTATTACGTTATATAGTATAACGTTATAACGCATTACGTTATATAGTATAGCGTTATATAGTATATCGCTATAACGTATTACGTTATATACTATAACGTTATGTGGCATATCCTTATAACGTATTACGTTATATAGTATAACGTTATAACGCATTACGTTATACAGTATAACGTTATATAGTATAATGTTATAACGCATTACGTTATATAGTATAACGTTATGTGGCATAACCTTATAACGTATTACGTTATATAGTGTAACGTTATAACTCATTACGTTATATAGTATAACGTTATATGTCATATCCTTATAACGTATTACGTTATATGGTATAAGGTTATAACGCAATACGTTATATAGTATAACGTTATATGGTATATCGTTATAACGTATTACGTTATATAGTATAACGTTATAGCGCATTACGTTGTATAGTATAACTTTATATAGTATATCGTTATAGCGCATTACGTTATATAGTATAACGATATGTGGCATATCCTTATAACGTATTACGTTATATAGTGTAACGTTATAACGCATTACGTTATAGAGTATAACTTTATATAGTATATCGTTATAGCGCATTACGTTATATAGTATAACGGTATATAGTATATCGTTATAACGTATTACGTTATATAGTATAACGTTATGTGGCATATCCTTATAACGTATTACGTTATATAGTATAACGTTATGTGGCATATCCTTATAACGTATTACGTTATATAGTGTAACGTTATAACGCATTACGTTGTATAGTATAACTTTTAATGTCATATCCTTATAACGTATTACGTTATATGGTGTAACGTTATAACGCATTACGTTATATAGTGTAATGTTATATGGCATATCCTTATAACGTATTGCGTTATATAGTATAACGTTATGTGGCATATACATATAACGTATTACGTTACATAGTGTAACGTTATAACGCATTACGTTATATATTATAACGTTATATGGCATATCCATATAACGTATTACGTTATATTGTATAACGTTATAACGCATTACGTTATATAGTATAACGTTATATGGTATATCGTTATAACGTATTACGTTATATAGCATAACGTTATATGGTATATAGTTATAACGTATTACGTTATATAGCATAATGTTATAACGCATTACGTTATATAGTATAACGTTATGTGGCATATCCATATAACGTATTCCGTTATATAGTATAACGTTATAACGCATTACGTCATATAGTGTAATGTTATATGGCATATCCTTATAACGTATTACGTTATATAGTATAACGTTATAACGCATTACGTTAAATAGTATAACGTTATGTGGCATATCCATATAACGTATTACGTTATATAGTATAAGGTTATAAGGCATTACGTTATATAGTATAACGTTATATGGTATATCGTTATAACGTATTACGTTATATAGTATAACGTTATAGCGCATTACGTTGTATAGTATAATTTTATATAGTATATCGTTATAGCGCATTACGTTATATAGTATAACGATATGTGGCATATCCTTATAACGTATTACGTTATATAGTGTAACGTTATAACGCATTACGTTATATAGTATAACGTTATGTGGCATATCCTTATAACGTATTACGTTATATAGAATAACGTTATAACGCATTACATTATATAGTATAACGTTATATAGTATATCGTTATAGCGCATTATGTTATATAGTATAACGGTATATAGTATATCGTTATAACGTATTACGTTATATAGTATAACGTTATGTGGCATATCCTTATAACGTATTACGTTATATAGTATAACGTTATGTGGCATATCCTTATAACGTATTACGTTATATAGTGTAACGTTATAACGCATTACGTTATATAGTATAACGTTATGTGGCATATCCTTATAACGTATTACGTTATATAGTATAACGATATGTGGCATATCCTTATAACGTATTACGTTATATAGTATAAGGTTATATATCATATCCTTATAACGTATTACGTTATATAGAATAACGTTATAACGCATTACATTATATAGTATAACGTTATATAGTATATCGTTATAACGCATTACGTTATATAGTCTAACGTTATAACGCATTACGTTATATAGTATAACGTTATAACGCATCACGTTATATAGTACAACGTTATATGTCATATCCTTGTAACGTATTACGTTATATAGTATAACGTTATAACGCATTACGTTATATAGTATAACGTTATAACGCATTACGTTATATAGTATAACGTTATATGTCATATCCTTATAACGTATTACGTTATATAGTATAACGTTATAACGCATTACGTTATATAGTATAACGTTATATAGTATATCGCTATAACGTATTACGTTATATACTGTAACGTTACGTGGCATATCCTTATAACGTATTACGTTATATAGTATAACGTTATAACGCATTACGTTATACAGTATAACGTTATATAGTATAATGTTATAACGCATTACGTTATATAGTATAACGTTATGTGGCATAACCTTATAACGTATTACGTTATATAGTGTAACGTTATAACGCAATACGTTATATAGTATAACGTTATATGGTATATCGTTATAACGTATTACGTTATATAGTATAACGTTATAGCGCATTACGTTGTATAGTATAACTTTATATAGTATATCGTTATAGCGCATTACGTTATATAGTATAACGATATGTGGCATATCCTTATAACGTATTACGTTATATAGTGTAACGTTATAACGCATTACGTTATATAGTATAAAGTTATGTGGCATATCCTTATAACGTATTACGTTATATAGTATAACGTTATGTGGCATATCCTTATAACGTATTACGTTATATAGTATAACGTTATAACGCATTACGTTATAGAGTATAACTTTATATAGTATATCGTTATAGCGCATTACGTTATATAGTATAACGGTATATAGTATATCGTTATAACGTATTACGTTATATAGTATAACGTTATGTGGCATATCCTTATAACGTATTACGTTATATAGTATAACGTTATGTGGCATATCCTTATAACGTATTACGTTATATAGTGTAACGTTATAACGCATTACGTTATATAGTATAACTTTTAATGTCATATCCTTATAACGTATTACGTTATATGGTGTAACGTTATAACGCATTACGTTATATAGTATAACGTTATATGGTATATCGTTATAACGTATTACGTTATATAGCATAACGATATATGGTATATAGTTATAACGTATTACGTTATATAGCATAATGTTATAACGCATTACGTTATATAGTATAACGTTATGTGGCATATCCATATAACGTATTACGTTATATAGTATAACGTTATAACGCATTACGTCATATAGTGTAATGTTATATGGCATATCCTTATAACGTATTACGTTATATGGTATAACGTTATAACGCATTACGTTAAATAGTATAACGTTATGTGGCATATCCATATAACGTATTACGTTATATAGTATAAGGTTATAAGGCATTACGTTATATAGTATAACGTTATATGGTATATCGTTATAACGTATTACGTTATATAGTATAACGTTATAGCGCATTACGTTGTATAGTATAACTTTATATAGTATATCGTTATAGCGCATTACGTTATATGGTATAACGATATGTGGCATATACTTATAACGTATTACGTTATATAGTGTAACGTTATAACGCATTACGTTATATAGTATAACGTTATGTGGCATATCCTTGTAACGTATTACGTTATATAGTATAACGTTATGTGGCATATCCTTATAACGTATTATGTTATATAGTATAACGTTATAACGCATTACGTTATAGAGTATAACTTTATATAGTATATCGTTATAGCGCATTATGTTATATAGTATAACGGTATATAGTATATCGTTATAACGTATTACGTTATATAGTATAACGTTATGTGGCATATCCTTATAACGTATTACGTTATATAGTGTAACGTTATAACGCATTACGTTATATAGTATAACGTTATGTGGCATATGCTTATAACGCATTACGATATATAGTATAACGTTGTATGTCATATCCTTATAACGTATTACGTTATATAGTATAACGTTATATAGTATATCGTTATAACGCATTACGTTATATAGTCTAACGTTATAACGCATTACGTTATATAGTATAACGTTATATAGTATATCGTTATAACGTATTACGTTATATAGTATAACGATATGTGGCATATCCTTATAACGTATTACGTTATATAGTAAAAGGTTATATATCATATCCTTATAACGTATTACGTTATATAGAATAACGTTATAACGCATTACGTTATATAGTATAACGTTATATAGTATATCGTTATAACGCATTACGTTATATAGTCTAACGTTATAACGCATTACGTTATATAGTATAACGTTATAACGCATCACGTTATATAGTACAACGTTATATGTCATATCCTTGTAACGTATTACGTTATATAGTATAACGTTATAACGCATTACGTTATATAGTATAACGTTATAACGCATTACGTTATATAGTATAACGTTATATGTCATATCCTTATAACGTATTACGTTATATAGTATAACGTTATAACGCATTACGTTATATAGTATAGCGTTATATAGTATATCGCTATAACGTATTACGTTATATACTATAACGTTATGTGGCATATCCTTATAACGTATTACGTTATATAGTATAACGTTATAACGCATTACGTTATACAGTATAACGTTATATAGTATAACGTTATAACGCATTACGTTATATAGTATAACGTTATGTGGCATAACCTTATAACGTATTACGTTATATAGTGTAACGTTATAACTCATTACGTTATATAGTATAACGTTATATGTCATATCCTTATAACGTATTACGTTATATGGTATAAGGTTATAACGCAATACGTTATATAGTATAACGTTATATGGTATATCGTTATAACGTATTACGTTATATAGTATAACGTTATGTGGCATATCCTTATAACTTATTATGTTATATAGTATAACGTTATAACGCATTACGTTATAGAGTATAACTTTATATAGTATATCGTTATAGCGCATTATGTTATATAGTATAACGGTATATAGTATATCGTTATAACGTATTACGTTATATAGTATAACGTTATGTGGCATATCCTTATAACGTATTACGTTATATAGTATAACGTTATGTGGCATATCCTTATAACGTATTACGTTATTTAGTGTAACGTTATAACGCATTACGTTATATAGTATAACGTTATGTGGCATATCCTTATAACGTATTACGTTATATAGTATAACGATATGTGGCATATCCTTATAACGTATTACGTTATATAGTATAAGGTTATATATCATATCCTTATAACGTATTACGTTATATAGAATAACGTTATAACGCATTACATTATATAGTATAACGTTATATAGTATATCGTTATAACGCATTACGTTATATAGTCTAACGTTATAACGCATTACGTTATATAGTATAACGTTATAACGCATCACGTTATATAGTACAACGTTATATGTCATATCCTTGTAACGTATTACGTTATATAGTATAACGTTATAACGCATTACGTTATATAGTATAACGTTATAACGCATTACGTTATATAGTATAACGTTATATGTCATATCCTTATAACGTATTACGTTATATAGTGTAACGTTATAACGCATTACGTTATATAGTATAACGTTATGTGGCATATCCTTATAACGTATTACGTTATATAGTGTAACGTTATAACGCATTACGTTATATAGTATAACGTTATATGTCATATCCTTATAACGCATTACGTTATATAGTATAACGTTATGTGGCATATCCTTATAACGTATTACGTTATATAGTATAAAGTTATAGCGCATTACGTCATATAGCGTAATGTTATATGGCATATCCTTATAACGTATTGCGTTATATAGTATAACGTTATGTGGCATATCCTTATAACGTATTACGTTATATAGTGTAACGTTATAACGCATAACGATATATAGTATAACGTTATGTGGCATATGCTTATAACGCATTACGATATATAGTATAACGTTGTATGTCATATCCTTATAACGTATTACGTTATATAGTATAACGTTATATAGTATATCGTTATAACGCATTACGTTATATAGTCTAACGTTATAACGCATTACGTTATATAGTATAACGTTATATAGTATATCGTTATAACGTATTACGTTATATAGTATAACGATATGTGGCATATCCTTATAACGTATTACGTTATATAGTAAAAGGTTATATATCATATCCTTATAACGTATTACGTTATATAGAATAACGTTATAACGCATTACGTTATATAGTATAACGTTATATAGTATATCGTTATAACGCATTACGTTATATAGTCTAACGTTATAACGCATTACGTTATATAGTATAACGTTATAACGCATCACGTTATATAGTACAACGTTATATGTCATATCCTTGTAACGTATTACGTTATATAGTATAACGTTATAACGCATTACGTTATATAGTATAACGTTATATGGTATATCGTTATAACGTATTACGTTATATACTATAACGTTATGTGGCATATCCTTATAACGTATTATGTTATATAGTATAACGTTATAACGCATTACGTTATAGAGTATAACTTTATATAGTATATCGTTATAGCGCATTATGTTATATAGTATAACGGTATATAGTATATCGTTATAGCGCATTACGTTATATCGTATAACGATATGTGGCATATCCTTATAACGTATTACGTTATATAGTGTAACGTTATAACGCATTACGTTATATAGTATAACGTTATGTGGCATATCCTTATAACGTATTACGTTATATACTATAACGTTATGTGGCATATCCTTATAACGTATTATGTTATATAGTATAACGTTATAACGCATTACGTTATAGAGTATAACTTTATATAGTATATCGTTATAGCGCATTATGTTATATAGTATAACGGTATATAGTATATCGTTATAACGTATTACGTTATATAGTATAACGTTATGTGGCATATCCTTATAACGTATTACGTTATATAGTATAACGTTATGTGGCATATCCTTATAACGTATTACGTTATATAGTGTAACGTTATAACGCATTACGTTATATAGTATAACGTTATGTGGCATATCCTTATAACGTATTACGTTATATACTATAACGTTATGTGGCATATCCTTATAACGTATTATGTTATATAGTATAACGTTATAACGCATTACGTTATAGAGTATAACTTTATATAGTATATCGTTATAGCGCATTATGTTATATAGTATAACGGTATATAGTATATCGTTATAACGTATTACGTTATATAGTATAACGTTATGTGGCATATCCTTATAACGTATTACGTTATATAGTATAACGTTATGTGGCATATCCTTATAACGTATTACGTTATATAGTGTAACGTTATAACGCATTACGTTATATAGTATAACGTTATGTGGCATATCCTTATAACGTATTACGTTATATAGTATAACGATATGTGGCATATCCTTATAACGTATTACGTTATATAGTATAAGGTTATATATCATATCCTTATAACGTATTACGTTATATAGAATAACGTTATAACGCATTACATTATATAGTATAACGTTATATAGTATATCGTTATAGCGCATTATGTTATATAGTATAACGGTATATAGTATATCGTTATAACGTATTACGTTATATAGTATAACGTTATGTGGCATATCCTTATAACGTATTACGTTATATAGTATAACGTTATGTGGCATATCCTTATAACGTATTACGTTATATAGTGTAACGTTATAACGCATTACGTTATATAGTATAACGTTATGTGGCATATCCTTATAACGTATTACGTTATATAGTATAACGATATGTGGCATATCCTTATAACGTATTACGTTATATAGTATAAGGTTATATATCATATCCTTATAACGTATTACGTTATATAGAATAACGTTATAACGCATTACATTATATAGTATAACGTTATATAGTATATCGTTATAACGCATTACGTTATATAGTCTAACGTTATAACGCATTACGTTATATAGTATAACGTTATAACGCATCACGTTATATAGTACAACGTTATATGTCATATCCTTGTAACGTATTACGATATATAGTATAACGTTATAACGCATTACGTTATATAGTATAACGTTATAACGCATTACGTTATATAGTATAACGTTATATGTCATATCCTTATAACGTATTACGTTATATAGTATAACGTTATAACGCATTACGTTATATAGTATAACGTTATATAGTATATCGCTATAACGTATTACGTTATATACTGTAACGTTACGTGGCATATCCTTATAACGTATTACGTTATATAGTATAACGTTATAACGCATTACGTTATACAGTATAACGTTATATAGTATAATGTTATAACGCATTACGTTATATAGTATAACGTTATGTGGCATAACCTTATAACGTATTACGTTATATAGTGTAACGTTATAACGCAATACGTTATATAGTATAACGTTATATGGTATATCGTTATAACGTATTACGTTATATAGTATAACGTTATAGCGCATTACGTTGTATAGTATAACTTTATATAGTATATCGTTATAGCGCATTACGTTATATAGTATAACGATATGTGGCATATCCTTATAACGTATTACGTTATATAGTGTAACGTTATAACGCATTACGTTATATAGTATAAAGTTATGTGGCATATCCTTATAACGTATTACGTTATATAGTATAACGTTATGTGGCATATCCTTATAACGTATTACGTTATATAGTATAACGTTATAACGCATTACGTTATAGAGTATAACTTTATATAGTATATCGTTATAGCGCATTACGTTATATAGTATAACGGTATATAGTATATCGTTATAACGTATTACGTTATATAGTATAACGTTATGTGGCATATCCTTATAACGTATTACGTTATATAGTATAACGTTATGTGGCATATCCTTATAACGTATTACGTTATATAGTGTAACGTTATAACGCATTACGTTATATAGTATAACTTTTAATGTCATATCCTTATAACGTATTACGTTATATGGTGTAACGTTATAACGCATTACGTTATATAGTATAACGTTATATGGTATATCGTTATAACGTATTACGTTATATAGCATAACGATATATGGTATATAGTTATAACGTATTACGTTATATAGCATAATGTTATAACGCATTACGTTATATAGTATAACGTTATGTGGCATATCCATATAACGTATTACGTTATATAGTATAACGTTATAACGCATTACGTCATATAGTGTAATGTTATATGGCATATCCTTATAACGTATTACGTTATATGGTATAACGTTATAACGCATTACGTTAAATAGTATAACGTTATGTGGCATATCCATATAACGTATTACGTTATATAGTATAAGGTTATAAGGCATTACGTTATATAGTATAACGTTATATGGTATATCGTTATAACGTATTACGTTATATAGTATAACGTTATAGCGCATTACGTTGTATAGTATAACTTTATATAGTATATCGTTATAGCGCATTACGTTATATGGTATAACGATATGTGGCATATACTTATAACGTATTACGTTATATAGTGTAACGTTATAACGCATTACGTTATATAGTATAACGTTATGTGGCATATCCTTATAACGTATTACGTTATATAGTATAACGTTATGTGGCATATCCTTATAACGTATTATGTTATATAGTATAACGTTATAACGCATTACGTTATAGAGTATAACTTTATATAGTATATCGTTATAGCGCATTATGTTATATAGTATAACGGTATATAGTATATCGTTATAACGTATTACGTTATATAGTATAACGTTATGTGGCATATCCTTATAACGTATTACGTTATATAGTGTAACGTTATAACGCATTACGTTATATAGTATAACGTTATGTGGCATATGCTTATAACGCATTACGATATATAGTATAACGTTGTATGTCATATCCTTATAACGTATTACGTTATATAGTATAACGTTATATAGTATATCGTTATAACGCATTACGTTATATAGTCTAACCTTATAACGCATTACGTTATATAGTATAACGTTATATAGTATATCGTTATAACGTATTACGTTATATAGTATAACGATATGTGGCATATCCTTATAACGTATTACGTTATATAGTAAAAGGTTATATATCATATCCTTATAACGTATTACGTTATATAGAATAACGTTATAACGCATTACGTTATATAGTATAACGTTATATAGTATATCGTTATAACGCATTACGTTATATAGTCTAACGTTATAACGCATTACGTTATATAGTATAACGTTATAACGCATCACGTTATATAGTACAACGTTATATGTCATATCCTTGTAACGTATTACGTTATATAGTATAACGTTATAACGCATTACGTTATATAGTATAACGTTATAACGCATTACGTTATATAGTATAACGTTATATGTCATATCCTTATAACGTATTACGTTATATAGTATAACGTTATAACGCATTACGTTATATAGTATAGCGTTATATAGTATATCGCTATAACGTATTACGTTATATACTATAACGTTATGTGGCATATCCTTATAACGTATTACGTTATATAGTATAACGTTATAACGCATTACGTTATACAGTATAACGTTATATAGTATAACGTTATAACGCATTACGTTATATAGTATAACGTTATGTGGCATAACCTTATAACGTATTACGTTATATAGTGTAACGTTATAACTCATTACGTTATATAGTATAACGTTATATGTCATATCCTTATAACGTATTACGTTATATGGTATAAGGTTATAACGCAATACGTTATATAGTATAACGTTATATGGTATATCGTTATAACGTATTACGTTATATAGTATAACGTTATGTGGCATATCCTTATAACTTATTATGTTATATAGTATAACGTTATAACGCATTACGTTATAGAGTATAACTTTATATAGTATATCGTTATAGCGCATTATGTTATATAGTATAACGGTATATAGTATATCGTTATAACGTATTACGTTATATAGTATAACGTTATGTGGCATATCCTTATAACGTATTACGTTATATAGTATAACGTTATGTGGCATATCCTTATAACGTATTACGTTATTTAGTGTAACGTTATAACGCATTACGTTATATAGTATAACGTTATGTGGCATATCCTTATAACGTATTACGTTATATAGTATAACGATATGTGGCATATCCTTATAACGTATTACGTTATATAGTATAAGGTTATATATCATATCCTTATAACGTATTACGTTATATAGAATAACGTTATAACGCATTACATTATATAGTATAACGTTATATAGTATATCGTTATAACGCATTACGTTATATAGTCTAACGTTATAACGCATTACGTTATATAGTATAACGTTATAACGCATCACGTTATATAGTACAACGTTATATGTCATATCCTTGTAACGTATTACGTTATATAGTATAACGTTATAACGCATTACGTTATATAGTATAACGTTATAACGCATTACGTTATATAGTATAACGTTATATGTCATATCCTTATAACGTATTACGTTATATAGTGTAACGTTATAACGCATTACGTTATATAGTATAACGTTATGTGGCATATCCTTATAACGTATTACGTTATATAGTGTAACGTTATAACGCATTACGTTATATAGTATAACGTTATATGTCATATCCTTATAACGCATTACGTTATATAGTATAACGTTATGTGGCATATCCTTATAACGTATTACGTTATATAGTATAAAGTTATAGCGCATTACGTCATATAGCGTAATGTTATATGGCATATCCTTATAACGTATTGCGTTATATAGTATAACGTTATGTGGCATATCCTTATAACGTATTACGTTATATAGTGTAACGTTATAACGCATAACGATATATAGTATAACGTTATGTGGCATATGCTTATAACGCATTACGATATATAGTATAACGTTGTATGTCATATCCTTATAACGTATTACGTTATATAGTATAACGTTATATAGTATATCGTTATAACGCATTACGTTATATAGTCTAACGTTATAACGCATTACGTTATATAGTATAACGTTATATAGTATATCGTTATAACGTATTACGTTATATAGTATAACGATATGTGGCATATCCTTATAACGTATTACGTTATATAGTAAAAGGTTATATATCATATCCTTATAACGTATTACGTTATATAGAATAACGTTATAACGCATTACGTTATATAGTATAACGTTATATAGTATATCGTTATAACGCATTACGTTATATAGTCTAACGTTATAACGCATTACGTTATATAGTATAACGTTATAACGCATCACGTTATATAGTACAACGTTATATGTCATATCCTTGTAACGTATTACGTTATATAGTATAACGTTATAACGCATTACGTTATATAGTATAACGTTATAACGCATTACGTTATATAGTATAACGTTATAACGCATTACGTTATATAGTATAACGTTATATGTCATATCCTTATAACGTATTACGTTATATAGTATAACGTTATAACGCATTACGTTATATAGTATAGCGTTATATAGTATATCGCTATAACGTATTACGTTATATACTATAACGTTATGTGGCATATCCTTATAACGTATTACGTTATATAGTATAACGTTATAACGCATTACGTTATACAGTATAACGTTATATAGTATAATGTTATAACGCATTACGTTATATAGTATAACGTTATGTGGCATAACCTTATAACGTATTACGTTATATAGTGTAACGTTATAACTCATTACGTTATATAGTATAACGTTATATGTCATATCCTTATAACGTATTACGTTATATGGTATAAGGTTATAACGCAATACGTTATATAGTATAACGTTATATGGTATATCGTTATAACGTATTACGTTATATAGTATAACGTTATAGCGCATTACGTTGTATAGTATAACTTTATATAGTATATCGTTATAGCGCATTACGTTATATCGTATAACGATATGTGGCATATCCTTATAACGTATTACGTTATATAGTGTAACGTTATAACGCATTACGTTATATAGTATAATGTTATGTGGCATATCCTTATAACGTATTACGTTATATACTATAACGTTATGTGGCATATCCTTATAACGTATTATGTTATATAGTATAACGTTATAACGCATTACGTTATAGAGTATAACTTTATATAGTATATCGTTATAGCGCATTATGTTATATAGTATAACGGTATATAGTATATCGTTATAGCGCATTACGTTATATCGTATAACGATATGTGGCATATCCTTATAACGTATTACGTTATATAGTGTAACGTTATAACGCATTACGTTATATAGTATAACGTTATGTGGCATATCCTTATAACGTATTACGTTATATACTATAACGTTATGTGGCATATCCTTATAACGTATTATGTTATATAGTATAACGTTATAACGCATTACGTTATAGAGTATAACTTTATATAGTATATCGTTATAGCGCATTATGTTATATAGTATAACGGTATATAGTATATCGTTATAACGTATTACGTTATATAGTATAACGTTATGTGGCATATCCTTATAACGTATTACGTTATATAGTATAACGTTATGTGGCATATCCTTATAACGTATTACGTTATATAGTGTAACGTTATAACGCATTACGTTATATAGTATAACGTTATGTGGCATATCCTTATAACGTATTACGTTATATACTATAACGTTATGTGGCATATCCTTATAACGTATTATGTTATATAGTATAACGTTATAACGCATTACGTTATAGAGTATAACTTTATATAGTATATCGTTATAGCGCATTATGTTATATAGTATAACGGTATATAGTATATCGTTATAACGTATTACGTTATATAGTATAACGTTATGTGGCATATCCTTATAACGTATTACGTTATATAGTATAACGTTATGTGGCATATCCTTATAACGTATTACGTTATATAGTGTAACGTTATAACGCATTACGTTATATAGTATAACGTTATGTGGCATATCCTTATAACGTATTACGTTATATAGTATAACGATATGTGGCATATCCTTATAACGTATTACGTTATATAGTATAAGGTTATATATCATATCCTTATAACGTATTACGTTATATAGAATAACGTTATAACGCATTACATTATATAGTATAACGTTATATAGTATATCGTTATAACGCATTACGTTATATAGTCTAACGTTATAACGCATTACGTTATATAGTATAACGTTATAACGCATCACGTTATATAGTACAACGTTATATGTCATATCCTTGTAACGTATTACGTTATATAGTATAACGTTATAACGCATTACGTTATATAGTATAACGTTATAACGCATTACGTTATATAGTATAACGTTAAATGTCATATCCTTATAACGTATTACGTTATATAGTATAACGTTATAACGCATTACGTTATATAGTATAACGTTATATAGTATATCGCTATAACGTATTACGTTATATACTGTAACGTTACGTGGCATATCCTTATAACGTATTACGTTATATAGTATAACGTTATAACGCATTACGTTATACAGTATAACGTTATATAGTATAATGTTATAACGCATTACGTTATATAGTATAACGTTATGTGGCATAACCTTATAACGTATTACGTTATATAGTGTAACGTTATAACGCAATACGTTATATAGTATAACGTTATATGGTATATCGTTATAACGTATTACGTTATATAGTATAACGTTATAGCGCATTACGTTGTATAGTATAACTTTATATAGTATATCGTTATAGCGCATTACGTTATATAGTATAACGATATGTGGCATATCCTTATAACGTATTACGTTATATAGTGTAACGTTATAACGCATTACGTTATATAGTATAAAGTTATGTGGCATATCCTTATAACGTATTACGTTATATAGTATAACGTTATGTGGCATATCCTTATAACGTATTACGTTATATAGTATAACGTTATAACGCATTACGTTATAGAGTATAACTTTATATAGTATATCGTTATAGCGCATCACGTTATATAGTATAACGGTATATAGTATATCGTTATAACGTATTACGTTATATAGTATAACGTTATGTGGCATATCCTTATAACGTATTACGTTATATAGTATAACGTTATGTGGCATATCCTTATAACGTATTACGTTATATAGTGTAACGTTATTACGCATTACGTTATATAGTATAACTTTTAATGTCATATCCTTATAACGTATTACGTTATATGGTGTAACGTTATAACGCATTACGTTATATAGTATAACGTTATATGGTATATCGTTATAACGTATTACGTTATATAGCATAACGTTATATGGTATATAGTTATAACGTATTACGTTATATAGCATAATGTTATAACGCATTACGTTATATAGTATAACGTTATGTGGCATATCCATATAACGTATTACGTTATATAGTATAACGTTATAACGCATTACGTCATATAGTGTAATGTTATATGGCATATCCTTATAACGTATTACGTTATATAGTATAACGTTATAACGCATTACGTTAAATAGTATAACGTTATGTGGCATATCCATATAACGTATTACGTTATATAGTATAAGGTTATAAGGCATTACGTTATATAGTATAACGTTATATGGTATATCGTTATAACGTATTACGTTATATAGTATAACGTTATAGCGCATTACGTTGTATAGTATAACTTTATATAGTATATCGTTATAGCGCATTACGTTATATAGTATAACGATATGTGGCATATCCTTATAACGTATTACGTTATATAGTGTAACGTTATAACGCATTACGTTATATAGTATAACGTTATGTGGCATATCCTTATAACGTATTACGTTATATAGTATAACGTTATGTGGCATATCCTTATAACGTATTATGTTATATAGTATAACGTTATAACGCATTACGTTATAGAGTATAACTTTATATAGTATATCGTTATAGCGCATTATGTTATATAGTATAACGGTATATAGTATATCGTTATAACGTATTACGTTATATAGTATAACGTTATGTGGCATATCCTTATAACGTATTACGTTATATAGTATAACGTTATGTGGCATATCCTTATAACGTATTACGTTATATAGTGTAACGTTATAACGCATTACGTTATATAGTATAACGTTATGTGGCATATCCTTATAACGTATTACGTTATATAGTATAACGATATGTGGCATATCCTTATAACGTATTACGTTATATAGTATAAGGTTATATATCATATCCTTATAACGTATTACGTTATATAGAATAACGTTATAACGCATTACATTATATAGTATAACGTTATATAGTATATCGTTATAACGTATTACGTTATATAGTCTAACGTTATAACGCATTACGTTATATAGTATAACGTTATAACGCATCACGTTATATAGTACAACGTTATATGTCATATCCTTGTAACGTATTACGTTATATAGTATAACGTTATAACGCATTACGTTATATAGTATAACGTTATAACGCATTACGTTATATAGTATAACGTTATATGTCATATCCTTATAACGTATTACGTTATATAGTATAACGTTATAACGCATTACGTTATATAGTATAACGTTATATAGTATATCGCTATAACGTATTACGTTATATACTGTAACGTTACGTGGCATATCCTTATAACGTATTACGTTATATAGTATAACGTTATAACGCATTACGTTATACAGTATAACGTTATATAGTATAATGTTATAACGCATTACGTTATATAGTATAACGTTATGTGGCATAACCTTATAACGTATTACGTTATATAGTGTAACGTTATAACGCAATACGTTATATAGTATAACGTTATATGGTATATCGTTATAACGTATTACGTTATATAGTATAACGTTATAGCGCATTACTTTGTATAGTATAACTTTATATAGTATATCGTTATAGCGCATTACGTTATATAGTATAACGATATGTGGCATATCCTTATAACGTATTACGTTATATAGTGTAACGTTATAACTCATTACGTTATACAGTATAACGTTATAACGCATTACGTTATACAGTATAACGTTATATAGTATAATGTTATAACGCATTACGTTATATAGTATAACGTTATGTGGCATAACCTTATAACGTATTACGTTATATAGTGTAACGTTATAACTCATTACGTTATACAGTATAACGTTATATGTCATATCCTAATAACGTATTACGTTATATGGTATAACGTTATAACGCAATACGTTATATAGTATAACGTTATATGGTATATCGTTATAACGTATTACGTTATATAGTATAACGTTATAGCGCATTACGTTGTGTAGTATAACTTTATATAGTATATCGTTATAGCGCATTACGTTATATATTATAACGATATGTGGCATATCCTTATAACGTATTACGTTATATAGTATAAGGTTATATATCATATCCTTATAACGCATTACGTTATATAGAATAACGTTATAACGCATTACATTATATAGTATAACGTTATATAGTATATCGTTATAACGCATTACGTTATATAGTCTAACGTTATAACGCATTACGTTATATAGTATAACGTTATAACGCAACACGTTATATAGTACAACGTTATATGTCATATCCTTGTAACGTATTACGTTATATAGTATAACGTTATAACGCATTACGTTATATAGTATAACGTTATAACGCATTACGTTATATAGTATAACGTTATATGTCATATCCTTATAACGTATTACGTTATATAGTATAACGTTATAACGCATTACGTTATATAGTATAACGTTATATAGTATATCGCTATAACGTATTACGTTATATACTGTAACGTTACGTGGCATATCCTTATAACGTATTACGTTATATAGTATAACGTTATAACGCATTACGTTATACAGTATAACGTTATATAGTATAATGTTATAACGCATTACGTTATATAGTATAACGTTATGTGGCATAACCTTATAACGTATTACGTTATATAGTGTAACGTTATAACGCAATACGTTATATAGTATAACGTTATATGGTATATCGTTATAACGTATTACGTTATATAGTATAACGTTATAGCGCATTACGTTGTATAGTATAACTTTATGTAGTATATCGTTATAGCGCATTACGTTATATAGTATAACGATATGTGGCATATCCTTATAACGTATTACGTTATATAGTGTAACGTTATAACGCATTACGTTATATAGTATAAAGTTATGTGGCATATCCTTATAACGTATTACGTTATATAGTATAACGTTATGTGGCATATCCTTATAACGTATTACGTTATATAGTATAACGTTATAACGCATTACGTTATAGAGTATAACTTTATATAGTATATCGTTATAGCGCATTACGTTATATAGTATAACGGTATATAGTATATCGTTATAACGCATTACGTTATATAGTATAACGTTATGTGGCATATCCTTATAACGTATTACGTTATATAGTATAACGTTATGTGGCATATCCTTATAACGTATTACGTTATATAGTGTAACGTTATAACGCATTACGTTATATAGTATAACTTTTAATGTCATATCCTTATAACGTATTACGTTATATGGTGTAACGTTATAACGCATTACGTTATATAGTATAACGTTATATGGTATATCGTTATAACGTATTACGTTATATAGCATAACGTTATATGGTATATAGTTATAACGTATTACGTTATATAGCATAATGTTATAACGCATTACGTTATATAGTATAACGTTATGTGGCATATCCATATAACGTATTACGTTATATAGTATAACGTTATAACGCATTACGTCATATAGTGTAATGTTATATGGCATATCCTTATAACGTATTACGTTATATAATATAACGTTATAACGCATTACGTTAAATAGTATAACGTTATGTGGCATATCCATATAACGTATTACGTTATATAGTATAAGGTTATAAGGCATTACGTTATATAGTATAACGTTATATGGTATATCGTTATAACGTATTACGTTATATAGTATAACGTTATAGCGCATTACGTTGTATAGTATAACTTTATATAGTATATCGTTATAGCGCATTACGTTATATAGTATAACGATATGTGGCATATCCTTATAACGTATTACGTTATATAGTGTAACGTTATAAAGCATTACGTTATATAGTATAACGTTATGTGGCATATCCTTATAACGTATTACGTTATATAGTATAACGTTATGTGGCATATCCTTATAACGTATTATGTTATATAATATAACGTTATAACGCATTACGTTATAGAGTATAACTTTATATAGTATATCGTTATAGCGCATTATGTTATATAGTATAACGGTATATAGTATATCGTTATAACGTATTACGTTATATAGTATAACGTTATGTGGCATATCCTTATAACGTATTACGTTATATAGTATAACGTTATGTGGCATATCCTTATAACGTATTACGTTATATAGTGTAACGGTATAACGCATTACGTTATATAGTATAACGTTATGTGGCATATCCTTATAACGTATTACGTTATATAGTATAACGATATGTGGCATATCCTTATAACGTATTACGTTATATAGTATAAGGTTATATATCATATCCTTATAACGTATTACGTTATATAGAATAACGTTATAACGCATTACATTATATAGTATAACGTTATATAGTATATCGTTATAACGCATTACGTTATATAGTCTAACGTTATAACGCATTACGTTATATAGTATAACGTTATAACGCATCACGTTATATAGTACAACGTTATATGTCATATCCTTGTAACGTATTACGTTATATAGTATAACGTTATAACGCATTACGTTATATAGTATAACGTTATAACGCATTACGTTATATAGTATAACGTTATATGTCATATCCTTATAACGTATTACGTTATATAGTATAACGTTATAACGCATTACGTTATATAGTATAACGTTATATAGTATATCGCTATAACGTATTACGTTATATACTGTAACGTTACGTGGCATATCCTTATAACGTATTACGTTATATAGTATAACGTTATGTGGCATAACCTTATAACGTATTACGTTATATAGTGTAACGTTATAACGCAATACGTTATATAGTATAACGTTATATGGTATATCGTTATAACGTATTACGTTATATAGTATAACGTTATAGCGCATTACGTTGTGTAGTATAACTTTATATAGTATATCGTTATAGCGCATTACGTTATATAGTATAACGTTATGTGGCATAACCTTATAACGTATTACGTTATATAGTGTAACGTTATAACTCATTACGTTATACAGTATAACGTTATATGTCATATCCTAATAACGTATTACGTTATATGGTATAACGTTATAACGCAATACGTTATATAGTATAACGTTATATGGTATATCGTTATAACGTATTACGTTATATAGTATAACGTTATAGCGCATTACGTTGTATAGTATAACTTTATATAGTATATCGTTATAGCGCATTACGTTATATAGTATAACGATATGTGGCATATCCTTATAACGTATTACGTTATATAGTGTAACGTTATAACGTATTACGTTATATAGTATAACGTTATGTGGCATATCCTTATAACGTATTACGTTATATAGTATAACGTTAGGTGGCATATCCTTATAACGTATTACGTTATATAGTATAACGTTATAACGCATTACGTTATAGAGTATAACTTTATATAGTATATCGTTATAGCGCATTACGTTATATAGTATAACGGTATATAGTATATCGTTATAACGTATTACGTTATATAGTATAACGTTATGTGGCATATCCTTATAACGTATTACGTTATATAGTATAACGTTATAACGCATTACGTCATATAGTGTAATGTTATATGGCATATCCTTATAACGTATTACGTTATATAGTATAACGTTATAACGCATTACGTTATATAGTATAACGTTATGTGGCATATCCATATAACGTAATACGTTATATATTATAAGGTTATAAGGCATTACGTTATATAGTATAACGTTATATTGCATATCCATATAACGTATTACGTTATATAGTATAATGTTATAACGCATTACGTTATATAGTATAACGTTATATGGTATATCGTTATAACGTATTACGTTATATAGTATAACGTTATAGGGCATTACGATATACAATATAACGTTATATGGCATATCCATATATCGTATTACGTTATATAGTATAACGTTATAACGCATTACGTTATATAGTATAACGTTATATAGTATATCGTTATATCGTATTACGATATATAGTATAACGTTATGTGGCATATCCTTATAACGTATTACGTTATATAGTATAACGTTATGTGGCATATCCTTATAACGTATTACGTTATATAGTGTAACGTTATAACGCATTACGTTATATAGTATAACGTTATATGTCATATCCTTATAACGTATTACGTTACATAGTATAACGTTATAACGCATTACGTTATATAGTATAGCGTTATATAGTATATCGCTATAACGTATTACGTTATATACTATAACGTTATGTGGCATATCCTTATAACGTATTACGTTATATAGTATAACGTTATAACGCATTACGTTATACAGTATAACGTTATATAGTATAATGTTATAACGCATTACGTTATATAGTATAACGTTATGTGGCATAACCTTATAACGTATTACGTTATATAGTGTAACGTTATAACTCATTACGTTATATAGTATAACGTTATATGTCATATCCTTATAACGTATTACGTTATACGGTATAAGGTTATAACGCAATACGTTATATAGTATAACGTTATATGGTATATCGTTATAACGTATTACGTTATATAGTATAACGTTATGTGGCATATCCTTATAACGTATTACGTTATATAGTGTAACGTTATAACGCATTACGTTATATAGTATAACGTTATATGTCATATCCTTATAACGCATTACGTTATATAGTATAACGTTATGTGGCATATCCTTATAACGTATTACGTTATATAGAATAACGTTATAACGCATTACGTCATATAGTGTAATGTTATATGGCATATCCTTATAACGTATTGCGTTATATAGTATAACGTTATGTGGCATATACATATAACGTATTACGTTACATAGTGTAACGTTATAACGCATTACGTTATATATTATAACGTTATATGGCATATCCATATAACGTATTACGTTATATTGTATAACGTTATAACGCATTACGTTATATAGTATAACGTTATGTGGCATATCGTTATAACGTATTACGTTATATAGTATAACGTTATTGCGCATTACGTTATATAGTATAACGTTATAACGCATCACGTTATATAGTACAACGTTATATGTCATATCCTTCTAACGTATTACGTTATATAGTATAACGTTATAACGCATTACGTTATATAGTATAACGTTATAACGCATTACGTTATATAGTATAACGTTATATGTCATATCCTTATAACGTATTAGGTTATATAGTATAACGTTATAACGCATTACGTTATATAGTATAACGTTATATAGTATATCGCTATAACGTATTACGTTATATACTATAACGTTATGTGGCATATCGTTATAACGTATTACGTTATATAGTATAACGTTATTGCGCATTACGTTATATAGTATAACGTTATAACGCATCACGTTATATAGTACAACGTTATATGTCATATCCTTCTAACGTATTACGTTATATAGTATAACGTTATAACGCATTACGTTATATAGTATAACGTTATAACGCATTACGTTATATAGTATAACGTTATATGTCATATCCTTATAACGTATTAGGTTATATAGTATAACGTTATAACGCATTACGTTATATAGTATAACGTTATATAGTATATCGCTATAACGTATTACGTTATATACTATAACGTTATGTGGCATATCCTTATAACGTATAACGTTATATAGTATAACGTTATAACGCATTACGTTATACAGTATAACGTTATATAGTATAATGTTATAACGCATTACGTGATATAGTATAACGTTATGTGGCATAACCTTATAACGTATTACGTTATATAGTGTAACGTTATAACTCATTACGTTATACAGTATAACGTTATATGTCATATCCTAATAACGTATTACGTTATATGGTATAACGTTATAACGCAATACGTTATATAGTATAACGTTATATGGTATATCGTTATAACGTATTACGTTATATAGTATAACGTTATAGCGCATTACGTTGTATAGTATAACTTTATATAGTATATCGTTATAGCGCATTACGTTATATAGTATAACGATATGTGGCATATCCTTATAACGTATTACGTTATATAGTGTAACGTTATAACGTATTACGTTATATAGTATAACGTTATGTGGCATATCCTTATAACGTATTACGTTATATAGTATAACGTTAGGTGGCATATCCTTATAACGTATTACGTTATATAGTATAACGTTATAACGCATTACGTTATAGAGTATAACTTTATATAGTATATCGTTATAGCGCATTACGTTATATAGTATAACGGTATATAGTATATCGTTATAACGTATTACGTTATATAGTATAACGTTATGTGGCATATCCTTATAACGTATTACGTTATATAGTATAACGTTATGTGGCATATCCTTATAACGTATTACGTTATATAGTGTAACGTTATAACGCATTACGTTATATAGTATAACTTTTAATGTCATATCCTTATAACGTATTACGTTATATGGTGTAACGTTATAACGCATTATGTTATATAGTATAACGTTATATGGTATATCGTTATAACGTATTACGTTATATAGTATAACGTTATAGCGCATTACGTTATATAGTATAACGTTATATGGTATATCGTTATAACGAATTACGTTATATACCATAACGTTATATGGTATATAGTTATAACGTATTACGTTATATAGCATAATGTTATAACGCATTACGTTATATAGTATAACGTTATGTGGCATATCCTTATAACGTATTACGTTATATAGTATAACGTTATATGTTATATCGTTATAACGTATTACGTTATATAGTATAACGTCATAGCGCATTACGTTTTATAGTATAACGTTATATGGTATATCGTTATAACGTATTACGTTATATACCATAACGTTATATGGTATATAGTTATAACGTATTACGTTATATAGCATAATGTTATAACGCATTACGTTATATAGTATAACGTTATGTGGCATATACTCTTAACGTATTACGTTATATAGTATAACGTTATGTGGCATATCCTTATAACGTATTACGTTATATAGTGTAACGTTATAACGCATTACGTTATATGGTATAACGTTATGTGGCATATCCTTATAACGTATTACGTTATATAGTATAACGATATGTGGCATATCCTTATAACGTATTACGTTATATAGTATAAGGTTATATATCATATCCTTATAACGTATTACGTTATATAGAATAACGTTATAACGCATTACATTATATAGTATAACGTTATATAGTATATCGTTATAACGCATTACGTTATATAGTCTAACGTTATAACGCATTACGTTATATAGTATAACGTTATAACGCATCACGTTATATAGTACAACGTTATATGTCATATCCTTGTAACGTATTACGTTATATAGTATAACGTTATAACGCATTACGTTATATAGTATAACGTTATAACGCATTACGTTATATAGTATAACGTTATATGTCATATCCTTATAACGTATTACGTTATATAGTATAACGTTATAACGCATTACGTTATATAGTATAACGTTATATAGTATATCGCTATAACGTATTACGTTATATACTGTAACGTTACGTGGCATATCCTTATAACGTATTACGTTATATAGTATAACGTTATGTGGCATAACCTTATAACGTATTACGTTATATAGTGTAACGTTATAACGCAATACGTTATATAGTATAACGTTATATGGTATATCGTTATAACGTATTACGTTATATAGTATAACGTTATAGCGCATTACGTTGTATAGTATAACTTTATATAGTATATCGTTATAGCGCATTACGTTATATAGTATAACGTTATGTGGCATAACCTTATAACGTATTACGTTATATAGTGTAACGTTATAACTCATTACGTTATACAGTATAACGTTATATGTCATATCCTAATAACGTATTACGTTATATGGTATAACGTTATAACGCAATACGTTATATAGTTATAACGTTATATGGTATATCGTTATAACGTATTACGTTATATAGTATAACGTTATAGCGCATTACGTTGTATAGTATAACTTTATATAGTATATCGTTATAGCGCATTACGTTATATAGTATAACGATATGTGGCATATCCTTATAACGTATTACGTTATATAGTGTAACGTTATAACGTATTACGTTATATAGTATAACGTTATGTGGCATATCCTTATAACGTATTACGTTATATAGTATAACGTTAGGTGGCATATCCTTATAACGTATTACGTTATATAGTATAACGTTATAACGCATTACGTTATAGAGTATAACTTTATATAGTATATCGTTATAGCGCATTACGTTATATAGTATAACGGTATATAGTATATCGTTATAACGTATTACGTTATATAGTATAACGTTATGTGGCATATCCTTATAACGTATTACGTTATATAGTATAACGTTATAACGCATTACGTCATATAGTGTAATGTTATATGGCATATCCTTATAACGTATTACGTTATATAGTATAACGTTATAACGCATTACGTTATATAGTATAACGTTATGTGGCATATCCATATAACGTAATACGTTATATATTATAAGGTTATAAGGCATTACGTTATATAGTATAACGTTATATTGCATATCCATATAACGTATTACGTTATATAGTATAATGTTATAACGCATTACGTTATATAGTATAACGTTATATGGTATATCGTTATAACGTATTACGTTATATAGTATAACGTTATAGGGCATTACGATATACAATATAACGTTATATGGCATATCCATATATCGTATTACGTTATATAGTATAACGTTATAACGCATTACGTTATATAGTATAACGTTATATAGTATATCGTTATATCGTATTACGATATATAGTATAACGTTATGTGGCATATCCTTATAACGTATTACGTTATATAGTATAACGTTATGTGGCATATCCTTATAACGTATTACGTTATATAGTGTAACGTTATAACGCATTACGTTATATAGTATAACGTTATATGTCATATCCTTATAACGCATTACGTTATATAGTATAACGTTATGTGGCATATCCTTATAACGTATTACGTTATATAGTATAAAGTTATAACGCATTACGTCATATAGCGTAATGTTATATGGCATATCCTTATAACGTATTGCGTTATATAGTATAACGTTATGTGGCATATCCTTATAACGTATTACGTTATATAGTGTAACGTTATAACGCATAACGTTATATAGTATAACGTTACGTGGCATATGCTTATAACGTATTACGATATATAGTATAACGTTGTATGTCATATCCTTATAACGTATTACGTTATATAGTATAACGTTATAACGCATTACGTTATATAGTATAACGTTATATAGTATATCGTTATAACGTATTACGTTATATAGTATAACGATATGTGGCATATCCTTATAACGTATTACGTTATATAGTAAAAGGTTATATATCATATCCTTATAACGTATTACGTTATATAGAATAACGTTATAACGCATTACGTTATATAGTATAACGTTATATAGTATATCGTTATAACGCATTACGTTATATAGTCTAACGTTATAACGCATTACGTTATATAGTATAACGTTATAACGCATCACGTTATATAGTACAACGTTATATGTCATATCCTTGTAACGTATTACGTTATATAGTATAACGTTATAACGCATTACGTTATATAGTATAACGTTATATGTCATATCCTTATAACGTATTACGTTACATAGTATAACGTTATAACGCATTACGTTATATAGTATAGCGTTATATAGTATATCGCTATAACGTATTACGTTATATACTATAACGTTATGTGGCATATCCTTATAACGTATTACGTTATATAGTATAACGTTATAACGCATTACGTTATACAGTATAACGTTATATAGTATAATGTTATAACGCATTACGTTATATAGTATAACGTTATGTGGCATAACCTTATAACGTATTACGTTATATAGTGTAACGTTATAACTCATTACGTTATATAGTATAACGTTATATGTCATATCCTTATAACGTATTACGTTATACGGTATAAGGTTATAACGCAATACGTTATATAGTATAACGTTATATGGTATATCGTTATAACGTATTACGTTATATAGTATAACGTTATGTGGCATATCCTTATAACGTATTACGTTATATAGTGTAACGTTATAACGCATTACGTTATATAGTATAACGTTATATGTCATATCCTTATAACGCATTACGTTATATAGTATAACGTTATGTGGCATATCCTTATAACGTATTACGTTATATAGAATAACGTTATAACGCATTACGTCATATAGTGTAATGTTATATGGCATATCCTTATAACGTATTGCGTTATATAGTATAACGTTATGTGGCATATACATATAACGTATTACGTTACATAGTGTAACGTTATAACGCATTACGTTATATATTATAACGTTATATGGCATATCCATATAACGTATTACGTTATATTGTATAACGTTATAACGCATTACGTTATATAGTATAACGTTATGTGGCATATCGTTATAACGTATTACGTTATATAGTATAACGTTATTGCGCATTACGTTATATAGTATAACGTTATAACGCATCACGTTATATAGTACAACGTTATATGTCATATCCTTCTAACGTATTACGTTATATAGTATAACGTTATAACGCATTACGTTATATAGTATAACGTTATAACGCATTACGTTATATAGTATAACGTTATATGTCATATCCTTATAACGTATTAGGTTATATAGTATAACGTTATAACGCATTACGTTATATAGTATAACGTTATATAGTATATCGCTATAACGTATTACGTTATATACTATAACGTTATGTGGCATATCGTTATAACGTATTACGTTATATAGTATAACGTTATTGCGCATTACGTTATATAGTATAACGTTATAACGCATCACGTTATATAGTACAACGTTATATGTCATATCCTTCTAACGTATTACGTTATATAGTATAACGTTATAACGCATTACGTTATATAGTATAACGTTATAACGCATTACGTTATATAGTATAACGTTATATGTCATATCCTTATAACGTATTAGGTTATATAGTATAACGTTATAACGCATTACGTTATATAGTATAACGTTATATAGTATATCGCTATAACGTATTACGTTATATACTATAACGTTATGTGGCATATCCTTATAACGTATAACGTTATATAGTATAACGTTATAACGCATTACGTTATACAGTATAACGTTATATAGTATAATGTTATAACGCATTACGTGATATAGTATAACGTTATGTGGCATAACCTTATAACGTATTACGTTATATAGTGTAACGTTATAACTCATTACGTTATACAGTATAACGTTATATGTCATATCCTAATAACGTATTACGTTATATGGTATAACGTTATAACGCAATACGTTATATAGTATAACGTTATATGGTATATCGTTATAACGTATTACGTTATATAGTATAACGTTATAGCGCATTACGTTGTATAGTATAACTTTATATAGTATATCGTTATAGCGCATTACGTTATATAGTATAACGATATGTGGCATATCCTTATAACGT
The DNA here is from genome assembly GCF_024516045.1 of Bombus affinis. NCBI lineage: Eukaryota > Metazoa > Arthropoda > Insecta > Hymenoptera > Apidae > Bombus > Bombus affinis. Next base: position 132,156 of record NW_026108910.1, on the reverse strand, counting down.
ATTACGTTATATAGTGTAACGTTATAACGTATTACGTTATATAGTATAACGTTATGTGGCATATCCTTATAACGTATTACGTTATATAGTATAACGTTAGGTGGCATATCCTTATAACGTATTACGTTATATAGTATAACGTTATAACGCATTACGTTATATAGTATAACGTTATAACGCATTACGTTATATAGTATAACGTTATATGTCATATCCTTATAACGTATTAGGTTATATAGTATAACGTTATAACGCATTACGTTATATAGTATAACGTTATATAGTATATCGCTATAACGTATTACGTTATATACTATAACGTTATGTGGCATATCCTTATAACGTATAACGTTATATAGTATAACGTTATAACGCATTACGTTATACAGTATAACGTTATATAGTATAATGTTATAACGCATTACGTGATATAGTATAACGTTATGTGGCATAACCTTATAACGTATTACGTTATATAGTGTAACGTTATAACTCATTACGTTATACAGTATAACGTTATATGTCATATCCTAATAACGTATTACGTTATATGGTATAACGTTATAACGCAATACGTTATATAGTATAACGTTATATGGTATATCGTTATAACGTATTACGTTATATAGTATAACGTTATAGCGCATTACGTTGTATAGTATAACTTTATATAGTATATCGTTATAGCGCATTACGTTATATAGTATAACGATATGTGGCATATCCTTATAACGTATTACGTTATATAGAATAACGTTATAACGCATTACGTCATATAGTGTAATGTTATATGGCATATCCTTATAACGTATTGCGTTATATAGTATAACGTTATGTGGCATATACATATAACGTATTACGTTACATAGTGTAACGTTATAACGCATTACGTTATATATTATAACGTTATATGGCATATCCATATAACGTATTACGTTATATTGTATAACGTTATAACGCATTACGTTATATAGTATAACGTTATGTGGCATATCGTTATAACGTATTACGTTATATAGTATAACGTTATTGCGCATTACGTTATATAGTATAACGTTATAACGCATCACGTTATATAGTACAACGTTATATGTCATATCCTTCTAACGTATTACGTTATATAGTATAACGTTATAACGCATTACGTTATATAGTATAACGTTATAACGCATTACGTTATATAGTATAACGTTATATGTCATATCCTTATAACGTATTAGGTTATATAGTATAACGTTATAACGCATTACGTTATATAGTATAACGTTATATAGTATATCGCTATAACGTATTACGTTATATACTATAACGTTATGTGGCATATCGTTATAACGTATTACGTTATATAGTATAACGTTATTGCGCATTACGTTATATAGTATAACGTTATAACGCATCACGTTATATAGTACAACGTTATATGTCATATCCTTCTAACGTATTACGTTATATAGTATAACGTTATAACGCATTACGTTATATAGTATAACGTTATAACGCATTACGTTATATAGTATAACGTTATATGTCATATCCTTATAACGTATTAGGTTATATAGTATAACGTTATAACGCATTACGTTATATAGTATAACGTTATATAGTATATCGCTATAACGTATTACGTTATATACTATAACGTTATGTGGCATATCCTTATAACGTATAACGTTATATAGTATAACGTTATAACGCATTACGTTATACAGTATAACGTTATATAGTATAATGTTATAACGCATTACGTGATATAGTATAACGTTATGTGGCATAACCTTATAACGTATTACGTTATATAGTGTAACGTTATAACTCATTACGTTATACAGTATAACGTTATATGTCATATCCTAATAACGTATTACGTTATATGGTATAACGTTATAACGCAATACGTTATATAGTATAACGTTATATGGTATATCGTTATAACGTATTACGTTATATAGTATAACGTTATAGCGCATTACGTTGTATAGTATAACTTTATATAGTATATCGTTATAGCGCATTACGTTATATAGTATAACGATATGTGGCATATCCTTATAACGTATTACGTTATATAGTGTAACGTTATAACGTATTACGTTATATAGTATAACGTTATGTGGCATATCCTTATAACGTATTACGTTATATAGTATAACGTTAGGTGGCATATCCTTATAACGTATTACGTTATATAGTATAACGTTATAACGCATTACGTTATAGAGTATAACTTTATATAGTATATCGTTATAGCGCATTACGTTATATAGTATAACGGTATATAGTATATCGTTATAACGTATTACGTTATATAGTATAACGTTATGTGGCATATCCTTATAACGTATTACGTTATATAGTATAACGTTATGTGGCATATCCTTATAACGTATAACGTTATATAGTGTAACGTTATAACGCATTACGTTATATAGTATAACTTTTAATGTCATATCCTTATAACGTATTACGTTATATGGTGTAACGTTATAACGCATTACGTTATATAGTATAACGTTATATGGTATATCGTTATAACGTATTACGTTATATAGTATAACGTTATAGCGCATTACGTTATATAGTATAACGTTATATGGTATATCGTTATAACGAATTACGTTATATACCATAACGTTATATGGTATATAGTTATAACGTATTACGTTATATAGCATAATGTTATAACGCATTACGTTATATAGTATAACGTTATGTGGCATATCCTTATAACGTATTACGTTATATAGTATAACGTTATATGGTATATCGTTATAACGTATTACGTTATATAGTATAACGTCATAGCGCATTACGTTTTATAGTATAACGTTATATGGTATATCGTTATAACGTATTACGTTATATACCATAACGTTATATGGTATATAGTTATAACGTATTACGTTATATAGCATAATGTTATAACGCATTACGTTATATAGTATAACGTTATGTGGCATATCCTCTTAACGTATTACGTTATATAGTATAACGTTATGTGGCATATCCTTATAACGTATTACGTTATATAGTGTAACGTTATAACGCATTACGTTATATGGTATAACGTTATGTGGCATATCCTTATAACGTATTACGTTATATAGTATAACGTTATAACGCATTACGTCATATAGTGTAATGTTATATGGCATATCCTTATAACGTATTACGTTATATAGTATAACGATATAACGCATTACGTTATATAGTATAACGTTATGTGGCATATCCATATAACGTAATACGTTATATAGTATAAGGTTATAAGGCATTACGTTATATAGTATAACGTTATATTGCATATCCATATAACGTATTACGTTATATAGTATAATGTTATAACGCATTACGTTATATAGTATAACGTTATATGGTATATCGTTATAACGTATTACGTTATATAGTATAACGTTATAGGGCATTACGATATACAATATAACGTTATATGGCATATCCATATATCGTATTACGTTATATAGTATAACGTTATAACGCATTACGTTATATAGTATAACGTTATATAGTATATCGTTATATCGTATTACGATATATAGTATAACGTTATGTGGCATATCCTTATAACGTATTACGTTATATAGTATAACGTTATGTGGCATATCCTTATAACGTATTACGTTATATAGTGTAACGTTATAACGCATTACGTTATATAGTATAACGTTATATGTCATATCCTTATAACGCATTACGTTATATAGTATAACGTTATGTGGCATATCCTTATAACGTATTACGTTATATAGTATAAAGTTATAACGCATTACGTCATATAGCGTAATGTTATATGGCATATCCTTATAACGTATTGCGTTATATAGTATAACGTTATGTGGCATATCCTTATAACGTATTACGTTATATAGTGTAACGTTATAACGCATAACGTTATATAGTATAACGTTATGTGGCATATGCTTATAACGTATTACGATATATAGTATAACGTTGTATGTCATATCCTTATAACGTATTACGTTATATAGTATAACGTTATATAGTATATCGTTATAACGCATTACGTTATATAGTATAACGTTATATAGTATATCGTTATAACGTATTACGTTATATAGTATAACGATATGTGGCATATCCTTATAACGTATTACGTTATATAGTAAAAGGTTATATATCATATCCTTATAACGTATTACGTTATATAGAATAACGTTATAACGCATTACGTTATATAGTATAACGTTATATAGTATATCGTTATAACGCATTACGTTATATAGTCTAACGTTATAACGCATTACGTTATATAGTATAACGTTATAACGCATCACGTTATATAGTACAACGTTATATGTCATATCCTTGTAACGTATTACGTTATATAGTATAACGTTATAACGCATTACGTTATATAGTATAACGTTATATGTCATATCCTTATAACGTATTACGTTATATAGTATAACGTTATAACGCATTACGTTATATAGTATAGCGTTATATAGTATATCGCTATAACGTATTACGTTATATACTATAACGTTATGTGGCATATCCTTATAACGTATTACGTTATATAGTATAACGTTATAACGCATTACGTTATACAGTATAACGTTATATAGTATAATGTTATAACGCATTACGTTATATAGTATAACGTTATGTGGCATAACCTTATAACGTATTACGTTATATAGTGTAACGTTATAACTCATTACGTTATATAGTATAACGTTATATGTCATATCCTTATAACGTATTACGTTATATGGTATAAGGTTATAACGCAATACGTTATATAGTATAACGTTATATGGTATATCGTTATAACGTATTACGTTATATAGTATAACGTTATAGCGCATTACGTTGTATAGTATAACTTTATATAGTATATCGTTATAGCGCATTACGTTATATAGTATAACGATATTTGGCATATCCTTATAACGTATTACGTTATATAGTGTAACGTTATAACGCATTACGTTATATAGTATAACGTTATGTGGCATATCCTTATAACGTATTACGTTATATAGTATAACGTTATGTGGCATATCCTTATAACGTATTATGTTATATAGTATAACGTTATAACGCATTACGTTATAGAGTATAACTTTATATAGTATATCGTTATAGCGCATTATGTTATATAGTATAACGGTATATAGTATATCGTTATAACGTATAACGTTATATAGTATAACGTTATGTGGCATATCCTTATAACGTATTACGTTATATAGTATAACGTTATGTGGCATATCCTTATAACGTATTACGTTATATAGTGTAACGTTATAACGCATTACGTTATATAGCATAACGTTATGTGGCATATCCTTATAACGTATTACGTTATATAGTATAACGATATGTGGCATATCCTTATAACGTATTACGTTATATAGTATAAGGTTATATATCATATCCTTATAACGTATTACGTTATATAGAATAACGTTATAACGCATTACATTATATAGTATAACGTTATATAGTATATCGTTATAACGCATTACGTTATATAGTCTAACGTTATAACGCATTACGTTATATAGTATAACGTTATAACGCATCACGTTATATAGTACAACGTTATATGTCATATCCTTGTAACGTATTACGTTATATAGTATAACGTTATATGTCATATCCTTATAACGTATTACGTTATATAGTATAACGTTATAACGCATTACGTTATATAGTATAACGTTATATAGTATATCGCTATAACGTATTACGTTATATACTGTAACGTTACGTGGCATATCCTTATAACGTATTACGTTATATAGTATAACGTTATAACGCATTACGTTATACAGTATAACGTTATATAGTATAATGTTATAACGCATTACGTTATATAGTATAACGTTATGTGGCATAACCTTATAACGTATTACGTTATATAGTGTAACGTTATAACGCAATACGTTATATAGTATAACGTTATATGGTATATCGTTATAACGTATTACGTTATATAGTATAACGTTATAGCGCATTACGTTGTATAGTATAACTTTATATAGTATATCGTTATAGCGCATTACGTTATATAGTATAACGATATGTGGCATATCCTTATAACGTATTACGTTATATAGTGTAACGTTATAACGCATTACGTTATATAGTATAAAGTTATGTGGCATATCCTTATAACGTATTACGTTATATAGTATAACGTTATGTGGCATATCCTTATAACGTATTACGTTATATAGTATAACGTTATAACGCATTACGTTATAGAGTATAACTTTATATAGTATATCGTTATAGCGCATTACGTTATATAGTATAACGGTATATAGTATATCGTTATAACGTATTACGTTATATAGTATAACGTTATGTGGCATATCCTTATAACGTATTACGTTATATAGTATAACATTATGTGGCATATCCTTATAACGTATTACGTTATATAGTGTAACGTTATAACGCATTACGTTATATAGTATAACTTTTAATGTCATATCCTTATAACGTATTACGTTATATGGTGTAACGTTATAACGCATTACGTTATATAGTATAACGTTATATGGTATATCGTTATAACGTATTACGTTATATAGCATAACGTTATATGGTATATAGTTATAACGTATTACGTTATATAGCATAATGTTATAACGCATTACGTTATATAGTATAACGTTATGTGGCATATCCATATAACGTATTACGTTATATAGTATAACGTTATAACGCATTACGTCATATAGTGTAATGTTATATGGCATATCCTTATAACGTATTACGTTATATAGTATAACGTTATAACGCATTACGTTATATAGTATAACGTTATGTGGCATATCCATATAACGTATTACGATATATAGTATAAGGTTATAAGGCATTACGTCATATAGTGTAATGTTATATGGCATATCCTTATAACGTATTACGTTATATAGTATAACGTTATAACGCATTACGTTATATAGTATAACGTTATGTGGCATATCCATATAACGTATTACGTTATATAGTATAAGGTTATAAGGCATTACGTTATATAGTATAACGTTATATTGCATATCCATATAACGTATTACGTTATATAGTATAACGTTATGTGGCATATCCTTATAACGTATTACGTTATATAGTGAAACGTTATAACGCATTACGTTATATAGTATAACTTTTAATGTCATATCCTTATAACGTATTACGTTATATGGTGTAACGTTATAACGCATTACGTTATATAGTATAACGTTATATGGTATATCGTTATAACGTATTACGTTATATAGTATAACGTTATAGCGCATTACGTTATATAGTATAACGTTATATGGTATATCGTTATAACGAATTACGTTATATACCATAACGTTATATGGTATATAGTTATAACGTATTACGTTATATAGTATAACGTTATAACGCATTACGTCATATAGTGTAATGTTATATGGCATATCCTTATAACGTATTGCGTTATATAGTATAACGTTATGTGGCATATCCTTATAACGTATTACGTTATATGGTGTAACGTTATAACGCATTACGTTATATAGTATAACGTTATATGGTATATCGTTATAACGTATTACGTTATATAGTATAACGTTATAGCGCATTACGTTTTATAGTATAACGTTATATGGTATATCGTTATAACGTATTACGTTATATACCATAACGTTATATGGTATATAGTTATAACGTATTACGTTATATAGCATAATGTTATAACGCATTACGTTATATAGTATAACGTTATGTGGCATATCCTTATAACGTATTACGTTATATAGTATAACGTTATAACGCATTACGTTATACAGTATAACGTTATATAGTATAATGTTATAACGCATTACGTTATATAGTATAACGTTATGTGGCATAACCTTATAACGTATTACGTTATATAGTGTAACGTTATAACTCATTACGTTATATAGTATAACGTTATATGTCATATCCTTATAACGTATTACGTTATATGGTATAAGGTTATAACGCAATACGTTATATAGTATAACGTTATATGGTATATCGTTATAACGTATTACGTTATATAGTATAACGTTATGTGGCATATCCTTATAAGGTATTACGTTATATAGTGTAACGTTATAACGCATTACGTTATATAGTATAACGTTATATGTCATATCCTTATAACGCATTACGTTATATAGTATAACGTTATGTGGCATATCCTTATAACGTATTACGTTATATAGAATAACGTTATAACGCATTACGTCATATAGTGTAATGTTATATGGCATATCCTTATAACGTATTGCGTTATATAGTATAACGTTATGTGGCATATACATATAACGTATTACGTTACATAGTGTAACGTTATAACGCATTACGTTATATATTATAACGTTATATGGCATATCCATATAACGTATTACGTTATATTGTATAACGTTATAACGCATTACGTTATATAGTATAACGTTATGTGGCATATCGTTATAACGTATTACGTTATATAGTATAACGTTATTGCGCATTACGTTATATAGTATAACGTTATAACGCATCACGTTATATAGTACAACGTTATATGTCATATCCTTCTAACGTATTACGTTATATAGTATAACGTTATAACGCATTACGTTATATAGTATAACGTTATAACGCATTACGTTATATAGTATAACGTTATAACGCATTACGTTATATAGTATAACGTTATATGTCATATCCTTATAACGTATTAGGTTATATAGTATAACGTTATAACGCATTACGTTATATAGTATAACGTTATATAGTATATCGCTATAACGTATTACGTTATATACTATAACGTTATGTGGCATATCCTTATAACGTATAACGTTATATAGTATAACGTTATAACGCATTACGTTATACAGTATAACGTTATATAGTATAATGTTATAACGCATTACGTGATATAGTATAACGTTATGTGGCATAACCTTATAACGTATTACGTTATATAGTGTAACGTTATAACTCATTACGTTATACAGTATAACGTTATATGTCATATCCTAATAACGTATTACGTTATATGGTATAACGTTATAACGCAATACGTTATATAGTATAACGTTATATGGTATATCGTTATAACGTATTACGTTATATAGTAAAACGTTATAGCGCATTACGATATGCAGTATAACGTTATATGGCATATCCATATATCGTATTACGTTATATAGTATAACGTTATAACGCATTACGTTATATAGTATAACTTTTAATGTCATATCCTTATAACGTATTACGTTATATGGTGTAACGTTATAACGCATTACGTTATATAGTATAACGTTATATGGTATATCGTTATAACGTATTACGTTATATAGTATAACGTTATAGCGCATTACGTTATATAGTATAACGTTATATGTCATATCCTTATAACGTATTAGGTATATAGTATAACGTTATAACGCATTACGTTATACAGTATAACGTTATATAGTATAATGTTATAACGCATTACGTTATATAGTATAACGTTATGTGGCATAACCTTATAACGTATTACGTTATATAGTGTAACGTTATAACGCAATACGTTATATAGTATAACGTTATATGGTATATCGTTATAACGTATTACGTTATATAGTATAACGTTATAGCGCATTACGTTGTATAGTATAACTTTATATAGTATATCGTTATAGCGCATTACGTTATATAGTATAACGATATGTGGCATATCCTTATAACGTATTACGTTATATAGTGTAACGTTATAACGCATTACGTTATATAGTATAAAGTTATGTGGCATATCCTTATAACGTATTACGTTATATAGTATAACGTTATGTGGCATATCCTTATAACGTATTACGTTATATAGTATAACGTTATAACGCATTACGTTATAGAGTATAACTTTATATAGTATATCGTTATAGCGCATTACGTTATATAGTATAACGGTATATAGTATATCGTTATAACGTATTACGTTATATAGTATAACGTTATGTGGCATATCCTTATAACGTATTACGTTATATAGTATAACATTATGTGGCATATCCTTATAACGTATTACGTTATATAGTGTAACGTTATAACGCATTACGTTATATAGTATAACTTTTAATGTCATATCCTTATAACGTATTACGTTATATGGTGTAACGTTATAACGCATTACGTTATATAGTATAACGTTATATGGTATATCGTTATAACGTATTACGTTATATAGCATAACGTTATATGGTATATAGTTATAACGTATTACGTTATATAGCATAATGTTATAAACGCATTACGTTATATAGTATAACGTTATGTGGCATATCCATATAACGTATTACGTTATATAGTATAACGTTATAACGCATTACGTCATATAGTGTAATGTTATATGGCATATCCTTATAACGTATTACGTTATATAGTATAACGTTATAACGCATTACGTTATATAGTATAACGTTATGTGGCATATCCATATAACGTATTACGTTATATAGTATAAGGTTATAAGGCATTACGTCATATAGTGTAATGTTATATGGCATATCCTTATAACGTATTACGTTATATAGTATAACGTTATAACGCATTACGTTATATAGTATAACGTTATGTGGCATATCCATATAACGTATTACGTTATATAGTATAAGGTTATAAGGCATTACGTTATATAGTATAACGTTATATTGCATATCCATATAACGTATTACGTTATATAGTATAATGTTATAACGCATTACGTTATATAGTATAACGTTATATGGTATATCGTTATAACGTATTACGTTATATAGTAAAACGTTATAGCGCATTACGATATGCAGTATAACGTTATATGGCATATCCATATATCGTATTACGTTATATAGTATAACGTTATAACGCATTACGTTATATAGTATAACTTTTAATGTCATATCCTTATAACGTATTACGTTATATGGTGTAAACGTTATAACGCATTACGTTATATAGTATAACGTTATATGGTATATCGTTATAACGTATTACGTTATATAGTATAACGTTATGTGGCATATCCCTTATAACGTATTACGTTATATAGTATAACGTTATGTGGCATATCCTTATAACGTATTACGTTATATAGTGTAACGTTATAACGCATTACGTTATATAGTATAACTTTTAATGTCATATCCTTATAACGTATTACGTTATATGGTGTAACGTTATAACGCATTACGTTATATAGTATAACGTTATATGGTATATCGTTATAACGTATTACGTTATATAGTATAACGTTATAGCGCATTACGTTATATAGTATAACGTTATATGGTATATCGTTATAACGAATTACGTTATATACCATAACGTTATATGGTATATAGTTATAACGTATTACGTTATATAGTATAACGTTATAACGCATTACGTCATATAGTGTAATGTTATATGGCATATCCTTATAACGTATTGCGTTATATAGTATAACGTTATGTGGCATATCCTTATAACGTATTACGTTATATAGTATAACGTTATATGGTATATCGTTATAACGTATTACGTTATATAGTATAACGTCATAGCGCATTACGTTTTATAGTATAACGTTATATGGTATATCGTTATAACGTATTACGTTATATACCATAACGTTATATGGTATATAGTTATAACGTATTACGTTATATAGCATAATGTTATAACGCATTACGTTATATAGTATAACGTTATGTGGCATATCCTTATAACGTATTACGTTATATAGTATAACGTTATAACGCATTACGTTATACAGTATAACGTTATATAGTATAATGTTATAACGCATTACGTTATATAGTATAACGTTATGTGGCATAACCTTATAACGTATTACGTTATATAGTGTAACGTTATAACTCATTACGTTATATAGTATAACGTTATATGTCATATCCTTATAACGTATTACGTTATATGGTATAAGGTTATAACGCAATACGTTATATAGTATAACGTTATATGGTATATCGTTATAACGTATTACGTTATATAGTATAACGTTATGTGGCATATCCTTATAACGTATTACGTTATATAGTGTAACGTTATAACGCATTACGTTATATAGTATAACGTTATATGTCATATCCTTATAACGCATTACGTTATATAGTATAACGTTATGTGGCATATCCTTATAACGTATTACGTTATATAGAATAACGTTATAACGCATTACGTCATATAGTGTAATGTTATATGGCATATCCTTATAACGTATTGCGTTATATAGTATAACGTTATGTGGCATATACATATAACGTATTACGTTACATAGTGTAACGTTATAACGCATTACGTTATATATTATAACGTTATATGGCATATCCATATAACGTATTACGTTATATTGGATAACGTTATAACGCATTACGTTATATAGTATAACGTTATGTGGCATATCGTTATAACGTATTACGTTATATAGTATAACGTTATTGCGCATTACGTTATATAGTATAACGTTATAACGCATCACGTTATATAGTACAACGTTATATGTCATATCCTTCTAACGTATTACGTTATATAGTATAACGTTATAACGCATTACGTTATATAGTATAACGTTATAACGCATTACGTTATATAGTATAACGTTATATGTCATATCCTTATAACGTATTAGGTTATATAGTATAACGTTATAACGCATTACGTTATATAGTATAACGTTATATAGTATATCGCTATAACGTATTACGTTATATACTATAACGTTATGTGGCATATCCTTATAACGTATAACGTTATATAGTATAACGTTATAACGCATTACGTTATACAGTATAACGTTATATAGTATAATGTTATAACGCATTACGTGATATAGTATAACGTTATGTGGCATAACCTTATAACGTATTACGTTATATAGTGTAACGTTATAACTCATTACGTTATACAGTATAACGTTATATGTCATATCCTAATAACGTATTACGTTATATGGTATAACGTTATAACGCAATACGTTATATAGTATAACGTTATATGGTATATCGTTATAACGTATTACGTTATATAGTAAAACGTTATAGCGCATTACGATATGCAGTATAACGTTACATGGCATATCCATATATCGTATTACGTTATATAGTATAACGTTATAACGCATTACGTTATATAGTATAACTTTTAATGTCATATCCTTATAACGTATTACGTTATATGGTGTAACGTTATAACGCATTACGTTATATAGTATAACGTTATATGGTATATCGTTATAACGTATTACGTTATATAGTATAACGTTATGTGGCATATCCTTATAACGTATTACGTTATATAGTATAACGTTATGTGGCATATCCTTATAACGTATTACGTTATATAGTGTAACGTTATAACGCATTACGTTATATAGTATAACTTTTAATGTCATATCCTTATAACGTATTACGTTATATGGTGTAACGTTATAACGCATTACGTTATATAGTATAACGTTATATGGTATATCGTTATAACGTATTACGTTATATAGTATAACGTTATAGCGCATTACGTTATATAGTATAACGTTATATGGTATATCGTTATAACGAATTACGTTATATACCATAACGTTATATGGTATATAGTTATAACGTATTACGTTATATGGTATAACGTTATAACGCATTACGTCATATAGTGTAATGTTATATGGCATATCCTTATAACGTATTGCGTTATATAGTATAACGTTATGTGGCATATCCTTATAACGTATTACGTTATATAGTATAACGTTATATGGTATATCGTTATAACGTATTACGTTATATAGTATAACGTCATAGCGCATTACGTTTTATAGTATAACGTTATATGGTATATCGTTATAACGTATTACGTTATATACCATAACGTTATATGGTATATAGTTATAACGTATTACGTTATATAGCATAATGTTATAACGCATTACGTTATATAGTATAACGTTATGTGGCATATCCTTATAACGTATTACGTTATATAGTATAACGTTATAACGCATTACGTTATACAGTATAACGTTATATAGTATAATGTTATAACGCATTACGTTATATAGTATAACGTTATGTGGCATAACCTTATAACGTATTACGTTATATAGTGTAACGTTATAACTCATTACGTTATATAGTATAACGTTATATGTCATATCCTTATAACGTATTACGTTATATGGTATAAGGTTATAACGCAATACGTTATATAGTATAACGTTATATGGTATATCGTTATAACGTATTACGTTATATAGTATAACGTTATGTGGCATATCCTTATAACGTATTACGTTATATAGTGTAACGTTATAACGCATTACGTTATATAGTATAACGTTATATGTCATATCCTTATAACGCATTACGTTATATAGTATAACGTTATGTGGCATATCCTTATAACGTATTACGTTATATAGAATAACGTTATAACGCATTACGTCATATAGTGTAATGTTATATGGCATATCCTTATAACGTATTGCGTTATATAGTATAACGTTATGTGGCATATACATATAACGTATTACGTTACATAGTGTAACGTTATAACGCATTACGTTATATATTATAACGTTATATGGCATATCCATATAACGTATTACGTTATATTGTATAACGTTATAACGCATTACGTTATATAGTATAACGTTATGTGGCATATCGTTATAACGTATTACGTTATATAGTATAACGTTATTGCGCATTACGTTATATAGTATAACGTTATAACGCATCACGTTATATAGTACAACGTTATATGTCATATCCTTCTAACGTATTACGTTATATAGTATAACGTTATAACGCATTACGTTATATAGTATAACGTTATAACGCATTACGTTATATAGTATAACGTTATATGTCATATCCTTATAACGTATTAGGTTATATAGTATAACGTTATAACGCATTACGTTATATAGTATAACGTTATATAGTATATCGCTATAACGTATTACGTTATATACTATAACGTTATGTGGCATATCCTTATAACGTATAACGTTATATAGTATAACGTTATAACGCATTACGTTATACAGTATAACGTTATATAGTATAATGCTATAACGCATTACGTGATATAGTATAACGTTATGTGGCATAACCTTATAACGTATTACGTTATATAGTGTAACGTTATAACTCATTACGTTATACAGTATAACGTTATATGTCATATCCTAATAACGTATTACGTTATATGGTATAACGTTATAACGCAATACGTTATATAGTATAACGTTATATGGTATATCGTTATAACGTATTACGTTATATAGTATAACGTTATAGCGCATTACGTTGTATAGTATAACTTTATATAGTATATCGTTATAGCGCATTACGTTATATAGTATAACGATATGTGGCATATCCTTATAACGTATAACGTTATATAGTGTAACGTTATAACGCATTACGTTATATAGTATAACTTTTAATGTCATATCCTTATAACGTATTACGTTATATGGTGTAACGTTATAACGCATTACGTTATATAGTATAACGTTATATGGTATATCGTTATAACGTATTACGTTATATAGTATAACGTTATAGCGCATTACGTTATATAGTATAACGTTATATGGTATATCGTTATAACGAATTACGTTATATACCATAACGTTATATGGTATATAGTTATAACGTATTACGTTATATAGTATAACGTTATAACGCATTACGTCATATAGTGTAATGTTATATGGCATATCCGTATAACGTATTGCGTTATATAGTATAACGTTATGTGGCATATCCTTATAACGTATTACGTTATATAGTATAACGTTATATGGTATATCGTTATAACGTATTACGTTATATAGTATAACGTCATAGCGCATTACGTTTTATAGTATAACGTTATATGGTATATCGTTATAACGTATTACGTTATATACCATAACGTTATATGGTATATAGTTATAACGTATTACGTTATATAGCATAATGTTATAACGCATTACGTTATATAGTATAACGTTATGTGGCATATCCTCTTAACGTATTACGTTATATAGTATAACGTTATGTGGCATATCCTTATAACGTATTACGTTATATAGTGTAACGTTATAACGCATTACGTTATATGGTATAACGTTATGTGGCATATCCTTATAACGTATTACGTTATATAGTATAACGTTATAACGCATTACGTCATATAGTGTAATGTTATATGGCATATCCTTATAACGTATTACGTTATATAGTATAACGATATAACGCATTACGTTATATAGTATAACGTTATGTGGCATATCCATATAACGTAATACGTTATATAGTATAAGGTTATAAGGCATTACGTTATATAGTATAACGTTATATTGCATATCCATATAACGTATTACGTTATATAGTATAATGTTATAACGCATTATGTTATATAGTATAACGTTATATGGTATATCGTTATAACGTATTACGTTATATAGTATAACGTTATAGGGCATTACGATATACAATATAACGTTATATGGCATATCCATATATCGTATTACGTTATATAGTATAACGTTATAACGCATTACGTTATATAGTATAACGTTATATAGTATATCGTTATATCGTATTACGATATATAGTATAACGTTATGTGGCATATCCTTATAACGTATTACGTTATATAGTATAACGTTATGTGGCATATCCTTATAACGTATTACGTTATATAGTGTAACGTTATAACGCATTACGTTATATAGTAAAACGTTATATGTCATATCCTTATAACGCATTACGTTATATAGTATAACGTTATGTGGCATATCCTTATAACGTATTACGTTATATAGTATAAAGTTATAACGCATTACGTCATATAGCGTAATGTTATATGGCATATCCTTATAACGTATTGCGTTATATAGTATAACGTTATGTGGCATATCCTTATAACGTATTACGTTATATAGTGTAACGTTATAACGCATAACGTTATATAGTATAACGTTATGTGGCATATGCTTATAACGTATTACGATATATAGTATAACGTTGTATGTCATATCCTTATAACGTATTACGTTATATAGTATAACGTTATATAGTATATCGTTATAACGCATTACGTTATATAGTCTAACGTTATAACGCATTACGTTATATAGTATAACGTTATATAGTATATCGTTATAACGTATTACGTTATATAGTATAACGATATGTGGCATATCCTTATAACGTATTACGTTATATAGTAAAAGGTTATATATCATATCCTTATAACGTATTACGTTATATAGAATAACGTTATAACGCATTACGTTATATAGTATAACGTTATATAGTATATCGTTATAACGCATTACGTTATATAGTCTAACGTTATAACGCATTACGTTATATAGTATAACGTTATAACGCATCACGTTATATAGTACAACGTTATATGTCATATCCTTGTAACGTATTACGTTATATAGTATAACGTTATAACGCATTACGTTATATAGTATAACGTTATATGTCATATCCTTATAACGTATTACGTTATATAGTATAACGTTATAACGCATTACGTTATATAGTATAGCGTTATATAGTATATCGCTATAACGTATTACGTTATATACTATAACGTTATGTGGCATATCCTTATAACGTATTACGTTATATAGTATAACGTTATAACGCATTACGTTATACAGTATAACGTTATATAGTATAATGTTATAACGCATTACGTTATATAGTATAACGTTATGTGGCATAACCTTATAACGTATTACGTTATATAGTGTAACGTTATAACTCATTACGTTATATAGTATAACGTTATATGTCATATCCTTATAACGTATTACGTTATATGGTATAAGGTTATAACGCAATACGTTATATAGTATAACGTTATATGGTATATCGTTATAACGTATTACGTTATATAGTATAACGTTATAGCGCATTACGTTGTATAGTATAACTTTATATAGTATATCGTTATAGCGCATTACGTTATATAGTATAACGATATGTGGCATATCCTTATAACGTATTACGTTATATAGTGTAACGTTATAACGCATTACGTTATATAGTATAACGTTATGTGGCATATCCTTATAACGTATTACGTTATATAGTATAACGTTATGTGGCATATCCTTATAACGTATTACGTTATATAGTATAACGTTATGTGGCATATCCTTATAACGTATTACGTTATATAGTGTAACGTTATAACGCATTACGTTATATAGTATAACGTTATGTGGCATATCCTTATAACGTATTACGTTATATAGTATAACGATATGTGGCATATCCTTATAACGTATTACGTTATATAGTATAAGGTTATATATCATATCCTTATAACGTATTACGTTATATAGAATAACGTTATAACGCATTACATTATATAGTATAACGTTATATAGTATATCGTTATAACGCATTACGTTATATAATCTAACGTTATAACGCATTACGTTATATAGTATAACGTTATAACGCATCACGTTATATAGTACAACGTTATATGTCATATCCTTGTAACGTATTACGTTATATAGTATAACGTTATATGTCATATCCTTATAACGTATTACGTTATATAGTATAACGTTATAACTCATTACGTTATATAGTATAACGTTATGTGGCATAACCTTATAACGTATTACGTTATATAGTGTAACGTTATAACGCAATACGTTATATAGTATAACGTTATATGGTATATCGTTATAACGTATTACGTTATATAGTATAACGTTATAGCGCATTACGTTGTATAGTATAACTTTATATAGTATATCGTTATAGCGCATTACGTTATATAGTATAACGATATGTGGCATATCCTTATAACGTATTACGTTATATAGTGTAACGTTATAACGCATTACGTTATATAGTATAAAGTTATGTGGCATATCCTTATAACGTATTACGTTATATAGTATAACGTTATGTGGCATATCCTTATAACGTATTACGTTATATAGTATAACGTTATAACGCATTACGTTATAGAGTATAACTTTATATAGTATATCGTTATAGCGCATTACGTTATATAGTATAACGGTATATAGTATATCGTTATAACGTATTACGTTATATAGTATAACGTTATGTGGCATATCCTTATAACGTATTACGTTATATAGTATAACATTATGTGGCATATCCTTATAACGTATTACGTTATATAGTGTAACGTTATAACGCATTACGTTATATAGTATAACTTTTAATGTCATATCCTTATAACGTATTACGTTATATGGTGTAACGTTATAACGCATTACGTTATATAGTATAACGTTATATGGTATATCGTTATAACGTATTACGTTATATAGCATAACGTTATATGGTATATAGTTATAACGTATTACGTTATATAGCATAATGTTATAACGCATTACGTTATATAGTATAACGTTATGTGGCATATCCATATAACGTATTACGTTATATAGTATAACGTTATAACGCATTACGTCATATAGTGTAATGTTATATGGCATATCCTTATAACGTATTACGTTATATAGTATAACGTTATAACGCATTACGTTATATAGTATAACGTTATGTGGCATATCCATATAACGTATTACGTTATATAGTATAAGGTTATAAGGCATTACGTCATATAGTGTAATGTTATATGGCATATCCTTATAACGTATTACGTTATATAGTATAACGTTATAACGCATTACGTTATATAGTATAACGTTATGTGGCATATCCATATAACGTATTACGTTATATAGTATAAGGTTATAAGGCATTACGTTATATAGTATAACGTTATATTGCATATCCATATAACGTATTACGTTATATAGTATAATGTTATAACGCATTACGTTATATAGTATAACGTTATATGGTATATCGTTATAACGTATTACGTTATATAGTAAAACGTTATAGCGCATTACGATATGCAGTATAACGTTATATGGCATATCCATATATCGTATTACGTTATATAGTATAACGTTATAACGCATTACGTTATATAGTATAACTTTTAATGTCATATCCTTATAACGTATTACGTTATATGGTGTAACGTTATAACGCATTACGTTATATAGTATAACGTTATATGGTATATCGTTATAACGTATTACGTTATATAGTATAACGTTATGTGGCATATCCTTATAACGTATTACGTTATATAGTATAACGTTATGTGGCATATCCTTATAACGTATTACGTTATATAGTGTAACGTTATAACGCATTACGTTATATAGTATAACTTTTAATGTCATATCCTTATAACGTATTACGTTATATGGTGTAACGTTATAACGCATTACGTTATATAGTATAACGTTATATGGTATATCGTTATAACGTATTACGTTATATAGTATAACGTTATAGCGCATTACGTTATATAGTATAACGTTATATGGTATATCGTTATAACGAATTACGTTATATACCATAACGTTATATGGTATATAGTTATAACGTATTACGTTATATAGTATAACGTTATAACGCATTACGTCATATAGTGTAATGTTATATGGCATATCCTTATAACGTATTGCGTTATATAGTATAACGTTATGTGGCATATCCTTATAACGTATTACGTTATATAGTATAACGTTATATGGTATATCGTTATAACGTATTACGTTATATAGTATAACGTCATAGCGCATTACGTTTTATAGTATAACGTTATATGGTATATCGTTATAACGTATTACGTTATATACCATAACGTTATATGGTATATAGTTATAACGTATTACGTTATATAGCATAATGTTATAACGCATTACGTTATATAGTATAACGTTATGTGGCATATCCTCTTAACGTATTACGTTATATAGTATAAGGTTATATATCATATCCTTATAACGTATTACGTTATATAGAATAACGTTATAACGCATTACATTATATAGTATAACGTTATATAGTATATCGTTATAACGCATTACGTTATATAGTCTAACGTTATAACGCATTACGTTATATAGTATAACGTTATAACGCATCACGTTATATAGTACAACGTTATATGTCATATCCTTGTAACGTATTACGTTATATAGTATAACGTTATATGTCATATCCTTATAACGTATTACGTTATATAGTATAACGTTATGTGGCATATCCTTATAACGTATTACGTTATATAGTATAACATTATGTGGCATATCCTTATAACGTATTACGTTATATAGTGTAACGTTATAACGCATTACGTTATATAGTATAACTTTTAATGTCATATCCTTATAACGTATTACGTTATATGGTGTAACGTTATAACGCATTACGTTATATAGTATAACGTTATATGGTATATCGTTATAACGTATTACGTTATATAGCATAACGTTATATGGTATATAGTTATAACGTATTACGTTATATAGCATAATGTTATAACGCATTACGTTATATAGTATAACGTTATGTGGCATATCCATATAACGTATTACGTTATATAGTATAACGTTATAACGCATTACGTCATATAGTGTAATGTTATATGGCATATCCTTATAACGTATTACGTTATATAGTATAACGTTATAACGCATTACGTTATATAGTATAACGTTATGTGGCATATCCATATAACGTATTACGTTATATAGTATAAGGTTATAAGGCATTACGTCATATAGTGTAATGTTATATGGCATATCCTTATAACGTATTACGTTATATAGTATAACGTTATAACGCATTACGTTATATAGTATAACGTTATGTGGCATATCCATATAACGTATTACGTTATATAGTATAAGGTTATAAGGCATTACGTTATATAGTATAACGTTATATTGCATATCCATATAACGTATTACGTTATATAGTATAATGTTATAACGCATTACGTTATATAGTATAACGTTATATGGTATATCGTTATAACGTATTACGTTATATAGTAAAACGTTATAGCGCATTACGATATGCAGTATAACGTTATATGGCATATCCATATATCGTATTACGTTATATAGTATAACGTTATAACGCATTACGTTATATAGTATAACTTTTAATGTCATATCCTTATAACGTATTACGTTATATGGTGTAACGTTATAACGCATTACGTTATATAGTATAACGTTATATGGTATATCGTTATAACGTATTACGTTATATAGTATAACGTTATGTGGCATATCCTTATAACGTACTACGTTATATAGTATAACGTTATGTGGCATATCCTTATAACGTATTACGTTATATAGTGTAACGTTATAACGCATTACGTTATATAGTATAACTTTTAATGTCATATCCTTATAACGTATTACGTTATATGGTGTAACGTTATAACGCATTACGTTATATAGTATAACGTTATATGGTATATCGTTATAACGTATTACGTTATATAGTATAACGTTATAGCGCATTACGTTATATAGTATAACGTTATATGGTATATCGTTATAACGAATTACGTTATATACCATAACGTTATATGGTATATAGTTATAACGTATTACGTTATATAGTATAACGTTATAACGCATTACGTCATATAGTGTAATGTTATATGGCATATCCTTATAACGTATTGCGTTATATAGTATAACGTTATGTGGCATATCCTTATAACGTATTACGTTATATAGTATAACGTTATATGGTATATCGTTATAACGTATTACGTTATATAGTATAACGTCATAGCGCATTACGTTTTATAGTATAACGTTATATGGTATATCGTTATAACGTATTACGTTATATACCATAACGTTATATGGTATATAGTTATAACGTATTACGTTATATAGCATAATGTTATAACGCATTACGTTATATAGTATAACGTTATGTGGCATATCCTCTTAACGTATTACGTTATATAGTATAAGGTTATATATCATATCCTTATAACGTATTACGTTATATAGAATAACGTTATAACGCATTACATTATATAGTATAACGTTATATAGTATATCGTTATAACGCATTACGTTATATAGTCTAACGTTATAACGCATTACGTTATATAGTATAACGTTATAACGCATCACGTTATATAGTACAACGTTATATGTCATATCCTTGTAACGTATTACGTTATATAGTATAACGTTATATGTCATATCCTTATAACGTATTACGTTATATAGTATAACGTTATAACGCATTACGTTATATAGTATAACGTTATATAGTATATCGCTATAACATATTACGTTATATACTGTAACGTTACGTGGCATATCCTTATAACGTATTACGTCATATAGTATAACGTTATAACGCATTACGTTATACAGTATAACGTTATATAGTATAATGTTATAACGCATTACGTTATATAGTATAACGTTATGTGGCATAACCTTATAACGTATTACGTTATATAGTGTAACGTTATAACGCAATACGTTATATAGTATAACGTTATATGGTATATCGTTATAACGTATTACGTTATATAGTATAACGTTATAGCGCATTACGTTGTATAGTATAACTTTATATAGTATATCGTTATAGCGCATTACGTTATATAGTATAACGATATGTGGCATATCCTTATAACGTATTACGTTATATAGTGTAACGTTATAACGCATTACGTTATATAGTATAAAGTTATGTGGCATATCCTTATAACGTATTACGTTATATAGTATAACGTTATGTGGCATATCCTTATAACGTATTACGTTATATAGTATAACGTTATAACGCATTACGTTATAGAGTATAACTTTATATAGTATATCGTTATAGCGCATTACGTTATATAGTATAACGGTATATAGTATATCGTTATAACGTATTACGTTATATAGTATAACGTTATGTGGCATATCCTTATAACGTATTACGTTATATAGTATAACATTATGTGGCATATCCTTATAACGTATTACGTTATATAGTGTAACGTTATAACGCATTACGTTATATAGTATAACTTTTAATGTCATATCCTTATAACGTATTACGTTATATGGTGTAACGTTATAACGCATTACGTTATATAGTATAACGTTATATGGTATATCGTTATAACGTATTACGTTATATAGCATAACGTTATATGGTATATAGTTATAACGTATTACGTTATATAGCATAATGTTATAACGCATTACGTTATATAGTATAACGTTATGTGGCATATCCATATAACGTATTACGTTATATAGTATAACGTTATAACGCATTACGTCATATAGTGTAATGTTATATGGCATATCCTTATAACGTATTACGTTATATAGTATAACGTTATAACGCATTACGTTATATAGTATAACGTTATGTGGCATATCCATATAACGTATTACGTTATATAGTATAAGGTTATAAGGCATTACGTCATATAGTGTAATGTTATATGGCATATCCTTATAACGTATTACGTTATATAGTATAACGTTATAACGCATTACGTTATATAGTATAACGTTATGTGGCATATCCATATAACGTATTACGTTATATAGTATAAGGTTATAAGGCATTACGTTATATAGTATAACGTTATATTGCATATCCATATAACGTATTACGTTATATAGTATAATGTTATAACGCATTACGTTATATAGTATAACGTTATATGGTATATCGTTATAACGTATTACGTTATATAGTAAAACGTTATAGCGCATTACGATATGCAGTATAACGTTATATGGCATATCCATATATCGTATTACGTTATATAGTATAACGTTATAACGCATTACGATATATAGTATAACGTTATATAGTATATCGTTATAACGTATTACGATATATAGTATAACGTTATGTGGCATATCCTTCTAACGTATTACGTTATATAGTATAACGTTATGTGGCATATCCTTATAACGTATTACGTTATATAGTGTAACGTTATAACGCATTACGTTATATAGTATAACGTTATATGTCATATCCTTATAACGCATTACGTTATATAGTATAACGTTATGTGGCATATCCTTATAACGTATTACGTTATATAGAATAACGTTATAACGCATTACGTCATATAGTGTAATGTTATATGGCATATCCTTATAACGTATTGCGTTATATAGTATAACGTTATGTGGCATATACATATAACGTATTACGTTACATAGTGTAACGTTATAACGCATTACGTTATATATTATAACGTTATATGGCATATCCATATAACGTATTACGTTATATTGTATTGTCACGTCCCGCGTTCCGCACGTGACGCCACGAACCAATAACTTATGAATAATTAAACACGACCAATAATAATAAATTAACTAATAACTAACCAATCAAAATAAAAAGAATTATACGACAGACAATCAAAATGAAATAAATGAATCAATAAGAAGAAACACTACAACCAATCAGCAATGACATATAAAATACAAATAAAATAAAATAATTAAATGAACCAATAAATAAAACAAGCCGCGATTCAAATGTATGAGATTTCTCTGCGAAAACACATGTATATACACACACGTGTATGCATATCTGTGTGTGTGACCCACTTCGTGAATCTGAATAATTGGTAATCTAATAAAATATAAAAGAAATAAAATATACTACATTACACCAGCATTCTAATAAAAGTGAAAATTGTATACAAGGTTACTCTGCGACACACACATATATAGATATACACATGCGTACGCGTATCTTTGGGAAAAATTCATAATATATATATATATATATGTATGTATACGTTATTAAACCATTAAAACGCAAAGAAATAAATATATAGATTTACATTTCTACAAACCTAGAGAATTATATACGAAATCCACATTATGGAATATTCAACCAATTAACGATCCGAGAAACAATGAGAATAACAATACGCGCACATATACATATGCATATATATATTTTACATAATGGAAAATTACATTGTGAAATGTATATATATATATACACATATTATTATATCGAACAACTACTCATCTAATATACAAAACCACCTTGTAAAAATTACATTACTGAACATTCAACTAAACCAACTGAAGATTTAGTATAATAATATATAATAATATAATAATATATATATATATACATAGATATGTGAAATAGCGTTGTATATAACCGGAAACAATACAAATGTCACACGACTTCTTCAACAACTTCGACTCTTCGTTCCTGCCGACAACACCTCACACGATGACT
Organism: Bombus affinis; assembly: GCF_024516045.1. NCBI lineage: Eukaryota > Metazoa > Arthropoda > Insecta > Hymenoptera > Apidae > Bombus > Bombus affinis. The sequence goes on along the minus strand of NW_026108910.1, from coordinate 105,997 downwards.
GCGTCTTCTAGGGCCACTTACGGATTCTTTACAATTCTTCTTCTTCTTGCACTGAAATATCATATGCAGTGAATAAAACACGAAAGAAGCAGGATGAACTAAATAAAAGAAATCATAACAAGATACACACCGAGACAATCCGCATGGGAACCTCTGACAAAGTATCTATCATTAAATGCATAATAATCAAGATGCACAAACCTCATCTGGAAGTCGACACCACTCACAGCGTGCCAATGCAAGGGAGGAAAACGAATGAAATTGTATTTCGTGAAGACGTTTCACCACTTTCCATAGATCAGAAACTGGAGTTACACAACTAATAACCTAATAACAAGAAAGTAATATAAAATATACACGATTTAATATATAGCAAATATGGACATATAAATCTACAAGGAGCAAAATATATCTCATATTGTCAAATAAAACCAAATTGTCAAAAGATCATCAGGACACGACGCCAACGAAGGTGCCACTGTGCCTATTTGGATGGAAAACCGCCACTTCAGCATCATCCCTCGCACATATTCACACACGCACGTCGATCACGTCATCTCGTACCATTCACATATCTTCTTCCTCTTGCGCTAAAACAAATTCACAAGTTTAAGGAAACAAACAACATGCGAAACGAGATAGAATACAAAAACACATACTCACACAGTTCGCACAGGCGCGGACGCTTTTGTATCCATCACTCAACATAACCTGTAATCATCAAAATCCACGTTCTCTCATGGAAACTCTAAAAACCTGCAGCATTGCGATTCCCACCGGAACGAACTGTCACGTGACTGTCATCCCATTGGGGATGTCATTATAAAAAGCGTAGCGACACAATTCAAATCAGAGTAATCGTTACCAGTTGAATAAAGGAATAGAAGAGAGTAATTGTTAGCGTTCGGGAGAATTTAGCGAAAAATAAAGAAGAGTCAGATTAATTGTTAGCGTTAGCGTTAGCGATTAATTGTTAGTGGTTCAGTTAGAACAATCAGAGTAATTGTGAAAAGAGAGTAACTGCCATTAGTTGGTTCAGTTAGAATATAGTCAGAGAAATTGTTAGCGTTCGGGAGAATTTAACGAAATTAAAGAAGAGTAATTCAGTTAGAATAAAGAAATAGGATAGAGCAATTGTGATTAGTTGGTTCAGGAGAATTTAGCGAAAATAAGGAGAGTAATTGTTAGCGGGTCAGTTGAATAAAGGAATAGAAGGGAGTAATCGTTACCAGTTGAATAAAAGAGTAAGAGAGTAATTGTTAGCGGTTCGGGAGAATTTAGCGAAAAATAAGGAAGAGTCAGATTAATTGTTAGCGTTAGCGTTAGCGATTAATTGTTAGTGGTTCAGTTAGAACAATCAGAGTGATTGTGAAAAGAGAGTAACTGCCATTAGTTGGTTCAGTTAGAATATAGTCAGAGAAATTGTTAGCGTTCGGGAGAATTTAACGAAATTAAAGAAGAGTAATTCAGTTAGAATAAAGAAATAGGATAGAGCAATTGTGATTAGTTGGTTCAGGAGAATTTAGCGAAAATAAGGAGAGTAATTGTTAGTCGTTCAATTGAATTTGAGTGAGTCTGATTTAAGTTGAGTTGATTTAAGAGAATTCGTTCAGTTGATTTAATTAGAATTTAAGTTACGATTAGAGAATAATTGTTCGTTCCAGTTTGAGTTTAAGAATTACGAGATATAAATGTTATTAGTCAGTTCGAATTATAAAATAATTGTTATTAGTCAGTTAGAATCAAAACAATAGTTGGCTCAAGTTTTTGTGTTAGAATTTCGAATTGTTAAACACGTCCGGACACACTGTTGTTTACACTGTTCAAATTAAATAAAGATTAAAACGAAAAATTATAGAAGTGTCGATCTTTGTAAAACCGGAATCACCCCAGCGGCCTGCCCGTTCATCAGCGGAGAACAACGTCAGGTGAGTTAACTTTAATTATTATTAATAACTAATAATTAAAATAATAAATAATATCAATGATTAGTATAATTCGTCATTAATTCCGCCTGTAATAATTATTTATAATATAATTGTTTATTCCAAACAATCCTCTCCCGTGCTAGTATTCCTGCGCATAGCAGGTTAGCCGAAACGTGGAGATTGTTGACCAGTGGCCTAAACTCCGGTCAACGCTACATAATCTAACAAGAAATATCTAATTGAAACAGTCCTTAGACTGTTTCTGGTGGCAGCGACTACTACATTGTTTAAAATTTCAAAATTTGGATAGCGAAACGTAACAGTATAACGTTATAACGCATTACGTTATATAGTATAACGTTATGTGGCATATCGTTATAACGTATTACGTTATATAGTATAACGTTATTGCGCATTACGTTATATAGTATAACGTTATAACGCATCACGTTATATAGTACAACGTTATATGTCATATCCTTGTAACGTATTACGTTATATAGTATAACGTTATAACGCATTACGTTATATAGTATAACGTTATAACGCATTACGTTATATAGTATAACGTTATATGTCATATCCTTATAACGTATTAGGTTATATAGTATAACGTTATAACGCATTACGTTATATAGTATAACGTTATATAGTATATCGCTATAACGTATTACGTTATATACTATAACGTTATGTGGCATATCCTTATAACGTATAACGTTATATAGTATAACGTTATAACGCATTACGTTATACAGTATAACGTTATATAGTATAATGTTATAACGCATTACGTTATATAGTATAACGTTATGTGGCATAACCTTATAACGTATTACGTTATATAGTGTAACGTTATAACTCATTACGTTATACAGTATAACGTTATATGTCATATCCTAATAACGTATTACGTTATATGGTATAACGTTATAGCGCAATACGTTATATAGTATAACGTTATATGGTATATCGTTATAACGTATTACGTTATATAGTATAACGTTATAGCGCATTACGTTGTATAGTATAACTTTATATAGTATATCGTTATAGCGCATTACGTTATATAGTATAACGTTAGGTGGCATATCCTTATAACGTATTACGTTATATAGTATAACGTTATAACGCATTACGTTATAGAGTATAACTTTATATAGTATATCGTTATAGCGCATTACGTTATATAGTATAACGGTATATAGTAAATCGTTATAACGTATTACGTTATATAGTATAACGTTATGTGGCATATCCTTATAACGTATTACGTTATATAGTATAACGTTATGTGGCATATCCTTATAACGTATTACGTTATATAGTGTAACGTTATAACGCATTACGTTATATAGTATAACTTTTAATGTCATATCCTTATAACGTATTACGTTATATGGTGTAACGTTATAACGCATTACGTTATATAGTATAACGTTATATGGTATATCGTTATAACGTATTACGTTATATAGTATAACGTTATAGCGCATTACGTTATATAGTATAACGTTATATGGTATATCGTTATAACGAATTACGTTATATACCATAACGTTATATGGTATATAGTTATAACGTATTACGTTATATAGTATAACGTTATAACGCATTACGTCATATAGTGTAATGTTATATGGCATATCCTTATAACGTATTGCGTTATATAGTATAACGTTATGTGGCATATCCTTATAACGTATTACGTTATATAGTGTAACGTTATAACGCATAACGTTATATAGTATAACGTTATGTGGCATATGCTTATAACGTATTACGATATATAGTATAACGTTATAACGCATTTCGTTATATAGTATAACGTTATATAGTATATCGTTATAACGCATTACGTTATATAGTCTAACGTTATAACGCATTACGTTATATAGTATAACGTTATAACGCATCACGTTATATAGTACAACGTTATATGTCATATCCTTGTAACGTATTACATTATATAGTATAACGTTATAACGCATTACGTTATACAGTATAACGTTATATAGTATAATGTTATAACGCATTACGTTATATAGTATAACGTTATGTGGCATAACCTTATAACGTATTACGTTATGTAGTATAACGTTATAACGCATTACGTTATATAGTACAACGTTATATGTCATATCCGTGTAACGTATTACGTTATATAGTATAACGTTATATAGTATATCGTTATAACGTATTACGTTATATACTATAACGTTATGTGGTATATCCTTATAACGTATTACGTTATACAGTATAACGTTATGTGGCATAACCTTATAACGTATTACGTTATATAGTATAACGTTATATGTCATATCCCTATAACGTATTACGTTACATAGTATAACGTTATAACGCATTACGTTATATAGTATAACGTTATATGGTATATCGTTATAACGTATTACGTTACATAGTATAACGTTATAGGGCATTACGATATACAGTATAACGTTATATGGCATATCCATATATCGTATTACGTTATATAGTATAACGTTATAACGCATTACGTTATATAGTATAACGTTATATAGTATATCGTTATATCATATTACGATATATAGTATAACGTTATGTGGCATATCCTTATAACGTATTACGTTATATAGTATAACGTTATGTGGCATATCCTTATAACGTATTACGTTATATAGTGTAACGTTATAACGCATTACGTTATATAGTATAACGTTATATGTCATATCCTTATAACGCATTACGTTATATAGTATAACGTTATGTGGCATATCCTTATAACGTATTACGTTATATAGTGTAACGTTATAACGCATAACGTTATATAGTATAACGTTATGTGGCATATGCTTATAACGTATTACGATATATAGTATAACGTTATATGTCATATCCTTATAACGTATTACGTTATATAGTATAACGTTATAACGCATTACGTTATATAGTATAACGTTATATAGTATATCGTTATAACGCATTACGTTATATAGTCTAACGTTATAACGCATTACGTTATATAGTATAACGTTATAACGCTTTACGTTATATAGTATAACGTTATAACGCTTTACGTTATATAGTATAACGTTATAACGCATTACGTTATATAGTATAACGTTATATGTCATATCCTTATAACGTATTACGTTATATAGTATAACGTTTAACGCATTACGTTATATAGTATAACGTTATATAGTATATCGCAATAACGTATTACGTTATATAGTATAACGTTATAACGCATTACGTTATATAGTATAACGTTATATAGTATATCGCTATAACGTATTACGTTATATACTATAACGTTATGTGGCATATCCATATAACGTATTACGTTATATAGTATAACGTTATATGGTATATCGTTACAACGTATTACGTTAGATAGCATAACGTTAGATGGTATATCGTTATAACGTATTACGTTATATAGTATAACGTCATGTGGCATATCCTTATAACGTATTACGTTATATAGTATAACCTTATAACGCATTACGTTATGTAGTATAACGTTATATAGAGTATCGGTATATCGCATTACGTTATATTGTATAACGTTATATGGTATATGGTTATAACGTATTACGTTATATAGCATAACGTTATATGGTATATCGTTATAACGTATTACGTTATATAGCATAACGTTATAACGCATTGCGTTATATAGATTAACGTTATATAGTATAATGTTATACGTATTACGTTATATGGTATAACGTTTAATGGCATATCCATCTAACGTATTACGTTATATAGTATAACGTTATAACACATTACGTTATATAGTATAACGTTATATAGTATATTGTTATAACGCATTACGTTATATAGTATAACGTTATATGGTATATCGTTATAGCATATTACATTATATAGCATAACCTTATATGGTATATAGTTATAACGTATTACGTTATATAGCATAACGTTAGATGGTATATCGTTATAACGTATTACGTTATATAGCATAACGGTATAACGTATTACGTTATATAGTATAACGTCATGTGGCATGTCCTTATAACGTATTACGTTATATACTATAACGTTATAATGCATTACGTTATATAGTATAACGTTATATGGCATATCCATATAACGTATTACGTTATATAGTATAACGTTATAACGCATTACGTTATATAGTATAACGTTATATAGTATATCGGTATAACGCATTACGTTATATAGTATAACGTTATATGGTATATCGTTATAACGTATTACGTTATATAGCATAACGTTATATGGTATAACTATATAACGCATTACGTTACATGGTATAACGTTATAACGCATTACGTCATATAGTATAACGTTATATGTCATGTCCTTATAACGTATTACGTTATATACTATAACGTTATAATGCATCACGTTATATAGTATAACGTTATATGGCATATCCATATAACGTATTACGTTATATAGTATAACGTTATAACGCATTACGTTATATAGTATAACGTTATAACGCATTACGTTACATAGTATAACGTTAGATGGTATATCGTTATAACCTATTACGTTATATAACACAACGTTATATGGCATATCCATATAACGTATTACGTTATATAGTATAACGTCATGTGGCATATCCTTATAACGTATTACGTTATATACTATAACGTCATAACGCATTACGTTATATAGTATAACGTTATGTGGCATATCCTTATAACGTATTACGTTATATAGTGTAACGTTATAACGCATTACGTTATATAGTATAACGTTATGTGGCATATCCTTATAACGTATTACGTTATATAGTATAACGTCATGTGGCATATCCTTATAACGTATTACGTTATATACTATAACGTCATAACGCATTACGTTATATAGTATAACGTTATATGGCATATCCATATAACGTATTACGTTATATAGTATAACGTTATAACGCATTACGTTATATAGTATAACGTTATAACGCATTACGTTACATAGTATAACGTTAGATGGTATATCGTTATAACCTATTACGTTATATAACACAACGTTATATGGCATATCCATATAACGTATTACGTTATATAGTATAACGTCATGTGGCATATCCTTATAACGTATTACGTTATATACTATAACGTTATAATGCATCACGTTATATAGTATAACGTTATATGGCATATCCATATAACGTATTACGTTATATAGTATAACGTTATAACGCATTACGTTATATAGTATAACGTTATAACGCATTACGTTACATAGTATAACGTTAGATGGTATATCGTTATAACCTATTACGTTATATAACACAACGTTATGTGGCATATCCTTATAACGTATTACGTTATATAGTATAACGTTATAACGTATTACGTTATATAGTATAACGTTATATGGCATATCCATATAACGTATTACGTTATATAGTATAACGTCATGTGGCATATCCTTATAACGTATTACGTTATATACTATAACGTTATAATGCATTACGTTATATAGTATAACGTTATATGGCATATCCATATAACGTATTACGTTATATAGTATAACGTTATAACGCATTACGTTATATAGTATAACGTTATAACGCATTACGTTACATAGTATAACGTTAGATGGTATATCGTTATAACCTATTACGTTATATAACACAACGTTATATGGCATATCCATATAACGTATTACGTTATATAGTATAACGTCATGTGGCATATCCTTATAACGTATTACGTTATATACTATAACGTTATAATGCATCACGTTATATAGTATAACGTTATATGGCATATCCATATAACGTATTACGTTATATAGTATAACGTTATAACGCATTACGTTATATAGTATAACGTTATAACGCATTACGTTACATAGTATAACGTTAGATGGTATATCGTTATAACCTATTACGTTATATAACACAACGTTATATGGCATATCCATATAACGTATTACGTTATATAGTATAACGTCATGTGGCATATCCTTATAACGTATTACGTTATATACTATAACGTCATAACGCATTACGTTATATAGTATAACGTTATGTGGCATATCCTTATAACGTATTACGTTATATAGTGTAACGTTATAACGCATTACGTTATATAGTATAACGTTATGTGGCATATCCTTATAACGTATTACGTTATATAGTATAACGTCATAACGCATTATATTATATAGTATAACGTTATATATTATATCGTTATAAAGCATTACGTTATATAGTATAACGTTATGACGCATTACGTTATATAGTATAACGTTATGTGGCATGTCCTTACAACGCATTACGTTATATAGTATAACGTTATAACGCATTACGTTATATAGTATAACGTTATATGGTATATCGTTATAACGTATTACGTTATATAGCATAACGTTATATGGTATATAGTTATAACGTATTACGTTATATAGTATAACGTCATAACGCATTATATTATATAGTATAACGTTATATATTATATCGTTATAAAGCATTACGTTATATAGTATAACGTCATAACGCATTATATTATATAGTATAACGTTATATATTATATCGTTATAAAGCATTACGTTATATAGTATAACGTTATGACGCATTACGTTATATAGTATAACGTTATGTGGCATGTCCTTACAACGCATTACGTTATATAGTATAACGTTATAACGCATTACGTTATATAGTATAACGTTATATAGTATAACGTTATGTGGCATATCCTTATAACGTATTACGTTATATAGTATAACGTCATAACGCATTACATTATAAAGTATAACGTTATGTGGCATATCGTTATAACGTATGACGTTATATAGTATAACGTTATAACGCATTACGTTATATAGTATAACGTTATATGGTATATAGTTATAACGTATTACGTTATATAGCATAATGTTATAACGCATTACGTTATATATTATAACGTTATATAGTATAATGTTATAACGTATTACGTTATATAGTATAAGGTTATAACATATTACGTTATATAGTATAACGTTATATGGCATATCCATATAACGTATTACGTGATGTAGTATAAGGTTATAACGCAATATGTTATATAGTATAACGTTATGTGGCATATCCTCATAACGTATTACGTTATATAGTGTAACGTTATAACGTATTACATTATATAGTATAACGTTATGTGGCATATCCTTATAACGTATTACGTTATATAGTATAACGTTATAACGCATTACGTTATATAGTATAACGTTATATAACACAACGTTATGTGGCATATCCTTATAACGTATTACGTTATATAGTATAACGTCATAACGCATTACATTATATAGTATAACGTTATGTGGCATATCCTTATAACGTATTACGTTATATAGTATAACGTTATAACGCATTACGTTATATAGTATAACGTTATAACGCATTACGTTACATAGTATAACGTTAGATGGTATATCGTTATAACCTATTACGTTATATAGTATAACGTCATGTGGCATATCCTTATAACATATTACGTTATATAGTATAACGTTATAATGCATTACGTTATATAGTATAACGTTATATGGCATATCCATATAACGTATTACGTTATATAGTATAACGTCATGTGGCATATCCTTATAACGTATTACGTTATATACTATAACGTTATAATGCATTACGTTATATAGTATAACGTTATATGGCATATCCATATAACGTATTACGTTATATAGTATAACGTTATAACGCATTACGTTATATAGTATAACGTTATAACGCATTACGTTATATAGTATAACGTTATAACGCATTACGTTACATAGTATAACGTTAGATGGTATATCGTTATAACCTATTACGTTATATAACACAACGTTATATGGCATATCCATATAACGTATTACGTTATATAGTATAACGTCATGTGGCATATCCTTATAACGTATTACGTTATATACTATAACGTTATAATGCATTACGTTATATAGTATAACGTTATATGGCATATCCATATAACGTATTACGTTATATAGTATAACGTTATAACGCATTACGTTATATAGTATAACGTTATAACGCATTACGTTACATAGTATAACGTTAGATGGTATATCGTTATAACCTATTACGTTATATAACACAACGTTATGTGGCATATCCTTATAACGTATTACGTTATATAGTATAACGTTATAACGTATTACGTTATATAGTATGACGTTATGTGGCATATCCTTACAACGTATTACGTTATATAGTATAATGTTATAACGCATTATGTTATATAGTATAACGTTATATGTCATATCCTTATAACGTATTACGTTATATAGTATTACGTTACAATGCATTACGTTATATAGTATAACGTTATATAGTATATCGGTATAACGCATTACGTTATATAGTATAACGTTATATAACACAACGTTATGTGGCATATCCTTATAACGTATTACGTTATATAGTATAACGTCATAACGCATTACGTTATATAGTATAACGTCATAACGCATTACGTTATATAGTATAACGTCATAACGCATTACGTTATATAGTATAACGTCATAACGCATTACGTTATATAGTATAACGTCATAACGCATTACGATATATAGTATAACGTTATATGACATATCCTTATAACGTATTACGTTATATAGTATAACGTTATAACGCATTATGTTATATAGTATAACGTTATATAGTATATCGTTATAACGCATTACGTTATATAGTATAACGTTATATAACACAACGTTATGTGGCATATCCTTATAACGTATTACGTTATATAGTATAACGTCATAACGCATTACATTATATAGTATAACGTTATGTGGCATATCCTTATAACGTATTACGTTATATAGTATAACGTTATAACGCATTACGTTATATAGTATAACGTTATAACGCATTACTTTACATAGTATAACGTTATATGGCATATCTATATACCGCATTACGTTACATATTATAACGTTATAACGCATTACGTCATATAGTATAACGTTGTATGTCATGTCCTTATAACGTATTACGTTATATAGTATTACGTTACAATGCATTACGTTATATAGTATAACGTTATATGTCATATCCTTATAACGTATTACGTTATATAGTATAACGTTACAATGCATTACGTTATATAGTATAACGTTATATGTCATATCCTTATAACGTATTACGTTATATAGTATTACGTTACAATGCATTACGTTATATAGTATAACGTTATATGTCATATCCTTATAACGTATTACGTTATATAGTATAACGTTATATGGCATATCCATATAACGTATTACGTTATATAGTATAACGTTATAACGCATTACGTTATATAGTATAACGTTATATAGTATATCGTTATAACGCATTACGTTATACAGTATAACGTTATATGGTATATCGTTATTACGCATTACGTTATATAGCATAACGTTATAACGCATTACGTTACATAGTATAACGTTATATGGCATATCTATATACCGCATTGCGTTACATATTATAACGTTATAACGCATTACGTCATATAGTATAACGTTGTATGTCATGTCCTTATAACGTATTACGTTATATAGTATTACGTTACAATGCATTACGTTATATAGTATAACGTTATATGTCATATCCTTATAACGTATTACGTTATATAGTATAACGTTATATGGCATATCCATATAACGTATTACGTTATATAGTATAACGTTATAACGCATTACGTTATATAGTATAACGTTATATAGTATATCGTTATAACGCATTACGTTATACAGTATAACGTTATATGGTATATCGTTATAACGCATTACGTTATATAGCATAACGTTATAACGCATTACGTTATATAATATAACGTTATATAGTATAACGTTATAACGCAGTACGTTATATAGTATAACGTTATGTGGCATATCCTTATAACGTATTACGTTATATAGTATAACGTTAGAACGCATTATGTTATATAGTATAACGCTATATGGCATATCCTTATAACGTATTACGTTATATAGTGTAACGTTGTATGGCACATCTATATAACGCATTACGTTACATAGTATAACGTTATAACGCATTACGTCATACAGTATAACGTTATATGTCATGTCCTTATAACGTATTACGTTATATAGTATAACGTTACAATGCATTACGTTATATAGTATAACGTTATATGTCATATCCTTATAACGTATTACGTTATATAGTATAACGTTATATGGCATACCTATATAACGCATTACGTTATATAGTATAACGTTATATGGCATATCCATATAACGTATCACGTTATATAGTATAACGTTATATGGTATATCGTTATAACGTATTACGTTATATAGCATAACGTTATAACGCATTGCGTTATATAGTATAACGTTATATAGTATAATGTTATAACGTATTACGTTATATGGTATAACGTTATATGGCATATCCATATAACGTATTACGTTATATAGTATAACGTTATAACGCATTACGTTATATAGTATAACGTTATATAGTATGTCGTTATAACGCATTACGTTATATAGTATAACGTTATATGTTATATCGTTATAACGTATTACGTTACATAGCATAACGTTAGATGGTATACCGTTATAACGTATTACGTTATATAGTATACCGCAATACGGTATAACGTTATAACGTATTACGTTACATAGCATAACGTTAGATGGTATATCGTTATAACCTATTACGTTATATAGTATAACGTCATGTGGCATATCCTTATAACGTATTACGTTATATAGTATAACGTTATAATGCATTACGTTATATAGTATAACGTTATATGGCATATCCATATAACGTATTACGTTATATAGTATAACGTTATAACGCATTACGTTATATAGTATGACGTTATATAGTATATCGTTATAACGCATTACGTTATATAGTATAACGTTATAACGCATTACGTTACATAGTATAACGTTATATGGCATATCTATATACCGCATTGCGTTACATATTATAACGTTACAACGCATTACGTCATATAGTATAACGTTGTATGTCATGTCCTTATAACGTATTACGTTATATAGTATTACGTTACAATGCATTACGTTATATAGTATAACGTTATATGTCATATCCTTATAACGTATTACGTTATATAGTATAACGTTATATGGCATATCCATATAACGTATTACGTTATATAGTATAACGTTATAACGCATTACGTTATATAGTATAACGTTATATAGTATATCGTTATAACGCATTAAGTAATACAGTATAACGTTATATGGTATATCGTTATACGCATTACGTTATATAGCATAACGTTATAACGCATTACGTTATATAATATAACGTTATATAGTATAACGTTATAACGCAGTACGTTATATAGTATAACGCTATATGGCATATCCTTATAACGTATTACGTTATATAGTGTAACGTTGTATGGCACATCTATATAACGCATTACGTTACATAGTATAACGTTATAACGCATTACGTCATACAGTATAACGTTATATGTCATGTCCTTATAACGTATTACGTTATATAGTGTAACGTTACAATGCATTACGTTATATAGTATAACGTTATATGTCATATCCTTATAACGTATTACGTTATATAGTATATCGTTATATGGCATACCTATATAACGCATTACGTTATATAGTATAACGTTATATGGCATATCCATATAACGTATCACGTTATATAGTATAACGTTATATGGTATATCGTTATAACGTATTACGTTATATAGCATAACGTTATAACGCATTGCGTTATATAGTATAACGTTATATAGTATAATGTTATAACGTATTACGTTATATGGGATAACGTTATATGGCATATCCATATAACGTATTACGTTATATAGTATAACGTTATAACGCATTACGTTATATAGTATAACGTTATATAGTATATCGTTATAACGCATTACGTTATATAGTATAACGTTATATAGTATAACGTTATAACGCATTACGTTATATAGTATAACGTTATATAGTATATCGGTATAACGCATTACGTTATATAGTATAACGTTATATGGCATATCCATATAACGTATTACGTTATATAGTATAACGTTATATGGTATATCGTTACAACGTATTACGTTAGATAGCATAACGTTAGATGGTATATCGTTATAACGTATTACGTTATATAGTATAACGTCATGTGGCATATCCTTATAACGTATTACGTTATATAGTATAACCTTATAACGCATTACGTTATGTAGTATAACGTTATATAGAGTATCGGTATATTGCATTACGTTATATTGTATAACGTTATATGGTATATGGTTATAACGTATTACGTTATATAGCATAACGTTATATGGTATATCGTTATAACGTATTACGTTATATAGCATAACGTTATAACGCATTGCGTTATAAAGATTAACGTTATATAGTATAATGTTATACGTATTACGTTATATGGTATAACGTTATATGGCATATCCATCTAACGTATTACGTTATATAGTATAACGTTATAACACATTACGTTATATAGTATAACGTTATATAGTATATTGTTATAACGCATTACGTTATATAGTATAACGTTATATGGTATATCGTTATAGCATATTACATTATATAGCATAACCTTATATGGTATATAGTTATAACGTATTACGTTATATAGCATAACGTTAGATGGTATATCGTTATAACGTATTACGTTATATAGCATAACGATATAACGTATTACGTTATATAGTATAACGTCATGTGGCATATCCTTATAACGTATTACGTTATATACTATAACGTTATAATGCATTACGTTATATAGTATAACGTTATATGGCATATCCATATAACGTATTACGTTATATAGTATAACGTTATAACGCATTACGTTATATAGTATAACGTTATATAGTATATCGGTATAACGCATTACGTTATATAGTATAACGTTATATGGTATATCGTTATAACGTATTACGTTATATAGCATAACGTTATATGGTATATCTATATAACGCATTACGTTACATGGTATAACGTTATAACGCATTACGTCATATAGTATAACGTTATATGTCATGTCCTTATAACGTATTACGTTATATACTATAACGTTATAATGCATTACGTTATATAGTATAACGTTATATGGCATATCCATATAACGTATTACGTTATATAGTATAACGTTATAACGCATTACGTTATATAGTATAACGTTATATAGTATATCGGTATAACGCATTACGTTATATAGTATAACGTTATATGGTATATCCTTATAACGTATTACGTTATATAGCATAACGTTATATGGTATATCTATATAACGCATTACGTTACATAGTATAACGTTATAACGCATTACGTCATATAGTATAACGTTATATGTCATATCCTTATAACGTATTACGTTATATAGTATAACGTTATAATGCATTACGTTATATAGTATAACGTTATATGGCATATCCATATAACGTATTACGTTATATACTATAACGTTATAATGCATTACGTTACATAGTATAACGTTATATGGCATATCCATATAACGTATTACGTTATATAGTATAACGTTATAACGCATTACGTTATATAGTATAACGTTATATAGTATATCGGTATAACGCATTACGTTATATAGTATAACGTTATATGGTATATCGTTATAACGTATTAGGTTATATAGCATAACGTTATATGGTATATCTATATAACGCATTACGTTACATGGTATAACGTTATAACGCATTACGTCATACAGTATAACGTTATATGTCATGTCCTTATAACGTATTACGTTATATAGTATAACGTTATAACGCATTACGTTATATAGTATAACGTTATATAGTATATCGGTATAACGCATTACGTTATATAGTATAACGTTATATGGCATATCCATATAACGTATTACGTTATATAGTATAACGTTATATGGTATATCGTTACAACGTATTACGTTAGATAGCATAACGTTAGATGGTATATCGTTATAACGTATTACGTTATATAGTATAACGTCATGTGGCATATCCTTATAACGTATTACGTTATATAGTATAACCTTATAACGCATTACGTTATATAGTATAACGTTATATGTCATATCCTTATAACGTATTACGTTATATAGTATATCGTTATATGGCATACCTATATAACGCATTACGTTATATAGTATAACGTTATATGGCATATCCATATAACGTATCACGTTATATAGTATAACGTTATATGGTATATCGTTATAACGTATTACGTTATATAGCATAACGTTATAACGCATTGCGTTATATAGTATAACGTTATATAGTATAATGTTATAACGTATTACGTTATATGGTATAACGTTATATGGCATATCCATATAACGTATTACGTTATATAGTATAACGTTATAACGCATTACGTTATATAGTATAACGTTATATAGTATATCGTTATAACGCATTACGTTATATAGTATAACGTTATATAGTATAACGTTATAACGCATTACGTTATATAGTATAACGTTATATAGTATATCGGTATAACGCATTACGTTATATAGTATAACGTTATATGGCATATCCATATAACGTATTACGTTATATAGTATAACGTTATATGGTATATCGTTACAACGTATTACGTTAGATAGCATAACGTTAGATGGTATATCGTTATAACGTATTACGTTATATAGTATAA
Source organism: Bombus affinis (assembly GCF_024516045.1). Taxonomy (NCBI): domain Eukaryota; kingdom Metazoa; phylum Arthropoda; class Insecta; order Hymenoptera; family Apidae; genus Bombus; species Bombus affinis. Next base: position 89,420 of record NW_026108910.1, on the reverse strand, counting down.
CGTCATGTGGCATATCCTTATAACGTATTACGTTATATAGTATAACCTTATAACGCATTACGTTATGTAGTATAACGTTATATAGAGTATCGGTATATTGCATTACGTTATATTGTATAACGTTATATGGTATATGGTTATAACGTATTACGTTATATAGCATAACGTTATATGGTATATCGTTATAACGTATTACGTTATATAGCATAACGTTATAACGCATTGCGTTATAAAGATTAACGTTATATAGTATAATGTTATACGTATTACGTTATATGGTATAACGTTATATGGCATATCCATCTAACGTATTACGTTATATAGTATAACGTTATAACACATTACGTTATATAGTATAACGTTATATAGTATATTGTTATAACGCATTACGTTATATAGTATAACGTTATATGGTATATCGTTATAGCATATTACATTATATAGCATAACCTTATATGGTATATAGTTATAACGTATTACGTTATATAGCATAACGTTAGATGGTATATCGTTATAACGTATTACGTTATATAGCATAACGATATAACGTATTACGTTATATAGTATAACGTCATGTGGCATATCCTTATAACGTATTACGTTATATACTATAACGTTATAATGCATTACGTTATATAGTATAACGTTATATGGCATATCCATATAACGTATTACGTTATATAGTATAACGTTATAACGCATTACGTTATATAGTATAACGTTATATAGTATATCGGTATAACGCATTACGTTATATAGTATAACGTTATATGGTATATCGTTATAACGTATTACGTTATATAGCATAACGTTATATGGTATATCTATATAACGCATTACGTTACATGGTATAACGTTATAACGCATTACGTCATATAGTATAACGTTATATGTCATGTCCTTATAACGTATTACGTTATATACTATAACGTTATAATGCATTACGTTATATAGTATAACGTTATATGGCATATCCATATAACGTATTACGTTATATAGTATAACGTTATAACGCATTACGTTATATAGTATAACGTTATATAGTATATCGGTATAACGCATTACGTTATATAGTATAACGTTATATGGTATATCCTTATAACGTATTACGTTATATAGCATAACGTTATATGGTATATCTATATAACGCATTACGTTACATAGTATAACGTTATAACGCATTACGTCATATAGTATAACGTTATATGTCATATCCTTATAACGTATTACGTTATATAGTATAACGTTATAATGCATTACGTTATATAGTATAACGTTATATGGCATATCCATATAACGTATTACGTTATATACTATAACGTTATAATGCATTACGTTACATAGTATAACGTTATATGGCATATCCATATAACGTATTACGTTATATAGTATAACGTTATAACGCATTACGTTATATAGTATAACGTTATATAGTATATCGGTATAACGCATTACGTTATATAGTATAACGTTATATGGTATATCGTTATAACGTATTAGGTTATATAGCATAACGTTATATGGTATATCTATATAACGCATTACGTTACATGGTATAACGTTATAACGCATTACGTCATACAGTATAACGTTATATGTCATGTCCTTATAACGTATTACGTTATATAGTATAACGTTATAACGCATTACGTTATATAGTATAACGTTATATAGTATATCGGTATAACGCATTACGTTATATAGTATAACGTTATATGGCATATCCATATAACGTATTACGTTATATAGTATAACGTTATATGGTATATCGTTACAACGTATTACGTTAGATAGCATAACGTTAGATGGTATATCGTTATAACGTATTACGTTATATAGTATAACGTCATGTGGCATATCCTTATAACGTATTACGTTATATAGTATAACCTTATAACGCATTACGTTATATAGTATAACGTTATATGTCATATCCTTATAACGTATTACGTTATATAGTATATCGTTATATGGCATACCTATATAACGCATTACGTTATATAGTATAACGTTATATGGCATATCCATATAACGTATCACGTTATATAGTATAACGTTATATGGTATATCGTTATAACGTATTACGTTATATAGCATAACGTTATAACGCATTGCGTTATATAGTATAACGTTATATAGTATAATGTTATAACGTATTACGTTATATGGTATAACGTTATATGGCATATCCATATAACGTATTACGTTATATAGTATAACGTTATAACGCATTACGTTATATAGTATAACGTTATATAGTATATCGTTATAACGCATTACGTTATATAGTATAACGTTATAACGCATTACGTTATATAGTATAACGTTATATAGTATATCGGTATAACGCATTACGTTATATAGTATAACGTTATATGGCATATCCATATAACGTATTACGTTATATAGTATAACGTTATATGGTATATCGTTACAACGTATTACGTTAGATAGCATAACGTTAGATGGTATATCGTTATAACGTATTACGTTATATAGTATAACGTCATGTGGCATATCCTTATAACGTATTACGTTATATAGTATAACCTTATAACGCATTACGTTATGTAGTATAACGTTATATAGAGTATCGGTATATTGCATTACGTTATATTGTATAACGTTATATGGTATATGGTTATAACGTATTACGTTATATAGCATAACGTTATATGGTATATCGTTATAACGTATTACGTTATATAGCATAACGTTATAACGCATTGCGTTATAAAGATTAACGTTATATAGTATAATGTTATACGTATTACGTTATATGGTATAACGTTATATGGCATATCCATCTAACGTATTACGTTATATAGTATAACGTTATAACACATTACGTTATATAGTATAACGTTATATAGTATATTGTTATAACGCATTACGTTATATAGTATAACGTTATATGGTATATCGTTATAGCATATTACATTATATAGCATAACCTTATATGGTATATAGTTATAACGTATTACGTTATATAGCATAACGTTAGATGGTATATCGTTATAACGTATTACGTTATATAGCATAACGATATAACGTATTACGTTATATAGTATAACGTCATGTGGCATATCCTTATAACGTATTACGTTATATACTATAACGTTATAATGCATTACGTTATATAGTATAACGTTATATGGCATATCCATATAACGTATTACGTTATATAGTATAACGTTATAACGCATTACGTTATATAGTATAACGTTATATAGTATATCGGTATAACGCATTACGTTATATAGTATAACGTTATATGGTATATCGTTATAACGTATTACGTTATATAGCATAACGTTATATGGTATATCTATATAACGCATTACGTTACATGGTATAACGTTATAACGCATTACGTCATATAGTATAACGTTACATGTCATGTCCTTATAACGTATTACGTTATATACTATAACGTTATAATGCATTACGTTATATAGTATAACGTTATATGGCATATCCATATAACGTATTACGTTATATAGTATAACGTTATAACGCATTACGTTATATAGTATAACGTTATATAGTATATCGGTATAACGCATTACGTTATATAGTATAACGTTATATGGTATATCCTTATAACGTATTACGTTATATAGCATAACGTTATATGGTATATCTATATAACGCATTACGTTACATAGTATAACGTTATAACGCATTACGTCATATAGTATAACGTTATATGTCATATCCTTATAACGTATTACGTTATATAGTATAACGTTATAATGCATTACGTTATATAGTATAATGTTATAAGGCATTACGTTATATAATATAACGATATATAGTATAATGTTATAACGTATTACGTTATATAGTATAAGGTTATAACGCATTACGGTATATAGTATAACGTTATGTGGCATATCCTCATAACGTATTACGTTATATAGTGTAACGTTATAACGCATTACGTGATATAGTATGACGTTATGTGGCATATCCTTATAACGTATTACGTTATATAGTATAACGTCATAACGCATTATGTTATATAGTATGAGGTCATAATGCATTACGTTATATAGTATAACGTTATATGTCATATCCTTATAACGTATTACGTTATATAGTATAACGTTATAACGCATTATGTTATATACTATAACGTTATATATTATATCGTTAGAACGCATTACGTTATATAGTATAACGTTATATAGTATAACGTTATGTGGCATATCCTTATAACGTATTACGTTATATAGTATAACGTCATAACGCATTACATTATATAGTATAACGTTATATAGTATATTGTTATAACGTATTACGATATATAGTATAACGTTATGTGGCATATCCTTCTAACGTATTACGTTATATAGTATAACGTTATAACGTATTACGTTATATAGTGTAACGTTATAACGCATTACGGTATATAGTATAACGTTATGTGGCATATCCTCATAACGTATTACGTTATATAGTGTAACGTTATAACGCATTACGTGATATAGTATGACGTTATGTGGCATATCCTTATAACGTATTACGTTATATAGTATAACGTTATAACGCATTACGTTATATAGTATAACGTTATATAGTATATTGTTATAACGTATTACGATATATAGTATAACGTTATGTGGCATATCCTTATAACGTATTACGTTATATAGTATAACGTTATAACGTATTACGTTATATAGTGTAACGTTATAACGCATTATGTTATATAGTATAACGTTATATAGTATATCGTTATAACGCATTACGTTATATAGTATAACGTTATATAGTATAACGTTATGTGGCATATCCTTATAACGTATTACGTTATATAGTATAACGTCATAACGCATTACATTATAAAGTATAACGTTATGTGGCATATCGTTATAACGTATGACGTTATATAGTATAACGTTATAACGCATTACGTTATATAGTATAACGTTATATGGTATATAGTTATAACGTATTACGTTATATAGCATAATGTTATAACGCATTACGTTATATAATATAACGTTATATAGTATAATGTTATAACGTATTACGTTATATAGTATAAGGTTATAACATATTACGTTATATAGTATAACGTTATATGGCATATCCATATAACGTATTACGTGATGTAGTATAAGGTTATAACGCAATATGTTATATAGTATAACGTTATGTGGCATATCCTCATAACGTATTACGTTATATAGTGTAACGTTATAACGTATTACATTATATAGTATAACGTTATGTGGCATATCCTTATAACGTATTACGTTATATAGTATAACGTTGTAACGCATTACGTTATATAGTATAACGTTATATAACACAACGTTATGTGGCATATCCTTATAACGTATTACGTTATATAGTATAACGTCATAACGCATTACATTATAAAGTATAACGTTATGTGGCATATCGTTATAACGTATGACGTTATATAGTATAACGTTATAACGCATTACGTTATATAGTATAACGTTATATGGTATATAGTTATAACGTATTACGTTATATAGCATAATGTTATAACGCATTACGTTATATAATATAACGTTATATAGTATAATGTTATAACGTATTACGTTATATAGTATAAGGTTATAACATATTACGTTATATAGTATAACGTTATATGGCATATCCATATAACGTATTACGTGATGTAGTATAAGGTTATAACGCAATATGTTATATAGTATAACGTTATGTGGCATATCCTCATAACGTATTACGTTATATAGTGTAACGTTATAACGTATTACATTATATAGTATAACGTTATGTGGCATATCCTTATAACGTATTACGTTATATAGTATAACGTTATAACGCATTACGTTATATAGTATAACGTTATATAACACAACGTTATGTGGCATATCCTTATAACGTATTACGTTATATAGTATAACGTCATAACGCATTACATTATATAGTATAACGTTATGTGGCATATCCTTATAACGTATTACGTTATATAGTATAACGTTATAACGCATTACGTTATATAGTATAACGTTATAGCGCATTACGTTACATAGTATAACGTTAGATGGTATATCGTTATAACCTATTACGTTATATAGTATAACGTCATGTGGCATATCCTTATAACATATTACGTTATATAGTATAACGTTATAATGCATTACGTTATATAGTATATCGTTATATGGCATATCCTTATAACGTATTACGTTATATAGTATAACGTCATAACGCATTACGTTATATAGTATAACGTCATAACGCATTACGTTATATAGTATAACGTCATAACGCATTACGTTATATAGTATAACGTCATAACGCATTACGTTATATAGTATAACGTCATAACGTATTACGATATATAGTATAACGTTATATGTCATATCCTTATAACGTATTACGTTATATAGTATAACGTTATAACGCATTATGTTATATAGTATAACGTTATATAGTATATCGTTATAACGCATTACGTTATATAGTATAACGTTATATAACACAACGTTATGTGGCATATCCTTATAACGTATTACGTTATATAGTATAACGTCATAACGCATTACATTATATAGTATAACGTTATGTGGCATATCCTTATAACGTATTACGTTATATAGTATAACGTTATAACGCATTACGTTATATAGTATAACGTTATAACGCATTACGTTACATAGTATAACGTTATATGGCATATCTATATACCGCATTACGTTACATATTATAACGTTATAACGCATTACGTCATATAGTATAACGTTGTATGTCATGTCCTTATAACGTATTACGTTATATAGTATTACGTTACAATGCATTACGTTATATAGTATAACGTAATATGTCATATCCTTATAACGTATTACGTTATATAGTATAACGTTACAATGCATTACGTTATATAGTATAACGTTATATGTCATATCCTTATAACGTATTACGTTATATAGTATTACGTTACAATGCATTACGTTATATAGTATAACGTTATATGTCATATCCTTATAACGTATTACGTTATATAGTATAACGTTATATGGCATATCCATATAACGTATTACGTTATATAGTATAACGTTATAACGCATTACGTTATATAGTATAACGTTATATAGTATATCGTTATAACGCATTACGTTATATAGTATAACGTTATAACGCATTACGTTACATAGTATAACGTTATATGGCATATCTATATACCGCATTGCGTTACATATTATAACGTTATAACGCATTACGTCATATAGTATAACGTTGTATGTCATGTCCTTATAACGTATTACGTTATATAGTATTACGTTACAATGCATTACGTTATATAGTATAACGTTATATGTCATATCCTTATAACGTATTACGTTATATAGTATAACGTTATATGGCATATCCATATAACGTATTACGTTATATAGTATAACGTTATAACGCATTACGTTATATAGTATAACGTTATATAGTATATCGTTACAACGTATTACGTTAGATAGCATAACGTTAGATGGTATATCGTTATAACGTATTACGTTATATAGTATAACGTCATGTGGCATATCCTTATAACGTATTACGTTATATAGTATAACCTTATAACGCATTACGTTATGTAGTATAACGTTATATAGAGTATCGGTATATTGCATTACGTTATATTGTATAACGTTATATGGTATATGGTTATAACGTATTACGTTATATAGCATAACGTTATATGGTATATCGTTATAACGTATTACGTTATATAGCATAACGTTATAACGCATTGCGTTATAAAGATTAACGTTATATAGTATAATGTTATACGTATTACGTTATATGGTATAACGTTATATGGCATATCCATCTAACGTATTACGTTATATAGTATAACGTTATAACACATTACGTTATATAGTATAACGTTATATAGTATATTGTTATAACGCATTACGTTATATAGTATAACGTTATATGGTATATCGTTATAGCATATTACATTATATAGCATAACCTTATATGGTATATAGTTATAACGTATTACGTTATATAGCATAACGTTAGATGGTATATCGTTATAACGTATTACGTTATATAGCATAACGATATAACGTATTACGTTATATAGTATAACGTCATGTGGCATATCCTTATAACGTATTACGTTATATACTATAACGTTATAATGCATTACGTTATATAGTATAACGTTATATGGCATATCCATATAACGTATTACGTTATATAGTATAACGTTATAACGCATTACGTTATATAGTATAACGTTATATAGTATATCGGTATAACGCATTACGTTATATAGTATAACGTTATATGGTATATCGTTATAACGTATTACGTTATATAGCATAACGTTATATGGTATATCTATATAACGCATTACGTTACATGGTATAACGTTATAACGCATTACGTCATATAGTATAACGTTATATGTCATGTCCTTATAACGTATTACGTTATATACTATAACGTTATAATGCATTACGTTATATAGTATAACGTTATATGGCATATCCATATAACGTATTACGTTATATAGTATAACGTTATAACGCATTACGTTATATAGTATAACGTTATATAGTATATCGGTATAACGCATTACGTTATATAGTATAACGTTATATGGTATATCCTTATAACGTATTACGTTATATAGCATAACGTTATATGGTATATCTATATAACGCATTACGTTACATAGTATAACGTTATAACGCATTACGTCATATAGTATAACGTTATATGTCATATCCTTATAACGTATTACGTTATATAGTATAACGTTATAATGCATTACGTTATATAGTATAACGTTATATGGCATATCCATATAACGTATTACGTTATATACTATAACGTTATAATGCATTACGTTACATAGTATAACGTTATATGGCATATCCATATAACGTATTACGTTATATAGTATAACGTTATAACGCATTACGTTATATAGTATAACGTTATATAGTATATCGGTATAACGCATTACGTTATATAGTATAACGTTATATGGTATATCGTTATAACGTATTAGGTTATATAGCATAACGTTATATGGTATATCTATATAACGCATTACGTTACATGGTATAACGTTATAACGCATTACGTCATACAGTATAACGTTATATGTCATGTCCTTATAACGTATTACGTTATATAGTATAACGTTATAACGCATTACGTTATATAGTATAACGTTATATAGTATATCGGTATAACGCATTACGTTATATAGTATAACGTTATATGGCATATCCATATAACGTATTACGTTATATAGTATAACGTTATATGGTATATCGTTACAACGTATTACGTTAGATAGCATAACGTTAGATGGTATATCGTTATAACGTATTACGTTATATGGTATAACGTTATATGGCATATCCATCTAACGTATTACGTTATATAGTATAACGTTATAACACATTACGTTATATAGTATAACGTTATATAGTATATTGTTATAACGCATTACGTTATATAGTATAACGTTATATGGTATATCGTTATAGCATATTACATTATATAGCATAACCTTATATGGTATATAGTTATAACGTATTACGTTATATAGCATAACGTTAGATGGTATATCGTTATAACGTATTACGTTATATAGCATAACGATATAACGTATTACGTTATATAGTATAACGTCATGTGGCATATCCTTATAACGTATTACGTTATATACTATAACGTTATAATGCATTACGTTATATAGTATAACGTTATATGGCATATCCATATAACGTATTACGTTATATAGTATAACGTTATAACGCATTACGTTATATAGTATAACGTTATATAGTATATCGGTATAACGCATTACGTTATATAGTATAACGTTATATGGTATATCTTTATAACGTATTACGTTATATAGCATAACGTTATATGGTATATCTATATAACGCATTACGTTACATGGTATAACGTTATAACGCATTACGTCATATAGTATAACGTTATATGTCATGTCCTTATAACGTATTACGTTATATACTATAACGTTATAATGCATTACGTTATATAGTATAACGTTATATGGCATATCCATATAACGTATTACGTTATATAGTATAACGTTATAACGCATTACGTTATATAGTATAACGTTATATAGTATATCGGTATAACGCATTACGTTATATAGTATAACGTTATATGGTATATCCTTATAACGTATTACGTTATATAGCATAACGTTATATGGTATATCTATATAACGCATTACGTTACATAGTATAACGTTATAACGCATTACGTCATATAGTATAACGTTATATGTCATATCCTTATAACGTATTACGTTATATAGTATAACGTCATAACGCATTACATTATATAGTATAACGTCATGTGGCATATCCTTATAACGTATTACGTTATATAGTATAACGTTATAACGCATTACGTTATATAGTATAACGTTATACGCCATATCCTTATAACGTATTACGTTATATAGTATAACGTCATAACGCATTACATTATATAGTATAACGTCATGTGGCATATCCTTATAACGTATTACGTTATATAGTATAACGTTATAACGCATTACGTTATATAGTATAACGTTATATGGTATATCGTTATAACGTATTACGTTATATAGCATAACGTTATATGGTATATAGTTATAACGTATTACGTTATATAGCATAATGTTATAAGGCATTACGTTATATAATATAACGATATATAGTATAATGTTATAACGTATTACGTTATATAGTATAAGGTTATAACGCATTACGGTATATAGTATAACGTTATGTGGCATATCCTCATAACGTATTACGTTATATAGTGTAACGTTATAACGCATTACGTGATATAGTATGACGTTATGTGGCATATCCTTATAACGTATTACGTTATATAGTATAACGTCATAACGCATTATGTTATATAGTATGAGGTCATAATGCATTACGTTATATAGTATAACGTTATATGTCATATCCTTATAACGTATTACGTTATATAGTATAACGTTATAACGCATTATGTTATATACTATAACGTTATATATTATATCGTTAGAACGCATTACGTTATATAGTATAACGTTATATAGTATAACGTTATGTGGCATATCCTTATAACGTATTACGTTATATAGTATAACGTCATAACGCATTACATTATATAGTATAACGTTATATAGTATATTGTTATAACGTATTACGATATATAGTATAACGTTATGTGGCATATCCTTCTAACGTATTACGTTATATAGTATAACGTTATAACGTATTACGTTATATAGTGTAACGTTATAACGCATTACGGTATATAGTATAACGTTATGTGGCATATCCTCATAACGTATTACGTTATATAGTGTAACGTTATAACGCATTACGTGATATAGTATGACGTTATGTGGCATATCCTTATAACGTATTACGTTATATAGTATAACGTTATAACGCATTACGTTATATAGTATAACGTTATATAGTATATTGTTATAACGTATTACGATATATAGTATAACGTTATGTGGCATATCCTTATAACGTATTACGTTATATAGTATAACGTTATAACGTATTACGTTATATAGTGTAACGTTATAACGCATTATGTTATATAGTATAACGTTATATAGTATATCGTTATAACGCATTACGTTATATAGTATAACGTTATATAGTATAACGTTATGTGGCATATCCTTATAACGTATTACGTTATATAGTATAACGTCATAACGCATTACATTATAAAGTATAACGTTATGTGGCATATCGTTATAACGTATGACGTTATATAGTATAACGTTATAACGCATTACGTTATATAGTATAACGTTATATGGTATATAGTTATAACGTATTACGTTATATAGCATAATGTTATAACGCATTACGTTATATAATATAACGTTATATAGTATAATGTTATAACGTATTACGTTATATAGTATAAGGTTATAACATATTACGTTATATAGTATAACGTTATATGGCATATCCATATAACGTATTACGTGATGTAGTATAAGGTTATAACGCAATATGTTATATAGTATAACGTTATGTGGCATATCCTCATAACGTATTACGTTATATAGTGTAACGTTATAACGTATTACATTATATAGTATAACGTTATGTGGCATATCCTTATAACGTATTACGTTATATAGTATAACGTTATAACGCATTACGTTATATAGTATAACGTTATATAACACAACGTTATGTGGCATATCCTTATAACGTATTACGTTATATAGTATAACGTCATAACGCATTACATTATAAAGTATAACGTTATGTGGCATATCGTTATAACGTATGACGTTATATAGTATAACGTTATAACGCATTACGTTATATAGTATAACGTTATATGGTATATAGTTATAACGTATTACGTTATATAGCATAATGTTATAACGCATTACGTTATATAATATAACGTTATATAGTATAATGTTATAACGTATTACGTTATATAGTATAAGGTTATAACATATTACGTTATATAGTATAACGTTATATGGCATATCCATATAACGTATTACGTGATGTAGTATAAGGTTATAACGCAATATGTTATATAGTATAACGTTATGTGGCATATCCTCATAACGTATTACGTTATATAGTGTAACGTTATAACGTATTACATTATATAGTATAACGTTATGTGGCATATCCTTATAACGTATTACGTTATATAGTATAACGTTATAACGCATTACGTTATATAGTATAACGTTATATAACACAACGTTATGTGGCATATCCTTATAACGTATTACGTTATATAGTATAACGTCATAACGCATTACATTATATAGTATAACGTTATGTGGCATATCCTTATAACGTATTACGTTATATAGTATAACGTTATAACGCATTACGTTATATAGTATAACGTTATAGCGCATTACGTTACATAGTATAACGTTAGATGGTATATCGTTATAACCTATTACGTTATATAGTATAACGTCATGTGGCATATCCTTATAACATATTACGTTATATAGTATAACGTTATAATGCATTACGTTATATAGTATAACGTTATATGGCATATCCTTATAACGTATTACGTTATATAGTATAACGTCATAACGCATTACGTTATATAGTATAACGTCATAACGCATTACGTTATATAGTATAACGTCATAACGCATTACGTTATATAGTATAACGTCATAACGCATTACGTTATATAGTATAACGTCATAACGTATTACGATATATAGTATAACGTTATATGTCATATCCTTATAACGTATTACGTTATATAGTATAACGTTATAACGCATTATGTTATATAGTATAACGTTATATAGTATATCGTTATAACGCATTACGTTATATAGTATAACGTTATATAACACAACGTTATGTGGCATATCCTTATAACGTATTACGTTATATAGTATAACGTCATAACGCATTACATTATATAGTATAACGTTATGTGGCATATCCTTATAACGTATTACGTTATATAGTATAACGTTATAACGCATTACGTTATATAGTATAACGTTATAACGCATTACGTTACATAGTATAACGTTATATGGCATATCTATATACCGCATTACGTTACATATTATAACGTTATAACGCATTACGTCATATAGTATAACGTTGTATGTCATGTCCTTATAACGTATTACGTTATATAGTATTACGTTACAATGCATTACGTTATATAGTATAACGTAATATGTCATATCCTTATAACGTATTACGTTATATAGTATAACGTTACAATGCATTACGTTATATAGTATAACGTTATATGTCATATCCTTATAACGTATTACGTTATATAGTATTACGTTACAATGCATTACGTTATATAGTATAACGTTATATGTCATATCCTTATAACGTATTACGTTATATAGTATAACGTTATATGGCATATCCATATAACGTATTACGTTATATAGTATAACGTTATAACGCATTACGTTATATAGTATAACGTTATATAGTATATCGTTATAACGCATTACGTTATATAGTATAACGTTATAACGCATTACGTTACATAGTATAACGTTATATGGCATATCTATATACCGCATTGCGTTACATATTATAACGTTATAACGCATTACGTCATATAGTATAAACGTTGTATGTCATGTCCTTATAACGTATTACGTTATATAGTATTACGTTACAATGCATTACGTTATATAGTATAACGTTATATGTCATATCCTTATAACGTATTACGTTATATAGTATAACGTTATATGGCATATCCATATAACGTATTACGTTATATAGTATAACGTTATAACGCATTACGTTATATAGTATAACGTTATATAGTATATCGTTATAACGCATTACGTTATACAGTATAACGTTATATGGTATATCGTTATAACGCATTACGTTATATAGCATAACGTTATAACGCATTACGTTATATAATATAACGTTATATAGTATAACGTTATAACGCAGTACGTTATATAGTATAACGTTATGTGGCATATCCTTATAACGTATTACGTTATATAGTATAACGTTAGAACGCATTATGTTATATAGTATAACGCTATATGGCATATCCTTATAACGTATTACGTTATATAGTGTAACGTTGTATGGCACATCTATATAACGCATTACGTTACATAGTATAACGTTATAACGCATTACGTCATACAGTATAACGTTATATGTCATGTCCTTATAACGTATTACGTTATATAGTATAACGTTATATGGCATACCTATATAACGCATTACGTTATATAGTATAACGTTATATGGCATATCCATATAACGTATCACGTTATATAGTATAACGTTATATGGTATATCGTTATAACGTATTACGTTATATAGCATAACGTTATAACGCATTGCGTTATATAGTATAACGTTATATAGTATAATGTTATAACGTATTACGTTATATGGTATAACGTTATATGGCATATCCATATAACGTATTACGTTATATAGTATAACGTTATAACGCATTACGTTATATAGTAAAACGTTATATAGTATATCGTTATAACGCATTACGTTATATAGTATAACGTTATATGTTATATCGTTATAACGTATTACGTTACATAGCATAACGTTAGATGGTATACCGTTATAACGTATTACGTTATATAGTATACCGCTATACGGTATAACGTTATAACGTATTACGTTACATAGCATAACGTTAGATGGTATATCGTTATAACCTATTACGTTATATAGTATAACGTCATGTGGCATATCCTTATAACGTATTACGTTATATAGTATAACGTTATAATGCATTACGTTATATAGTATAACGTTATATGGCATATCCATATAACGTATTACGTTATATAGTATAACGTTATAACGCATTACGTTATATAGTATGACGTTATATAGTATATCGTTATAACGCATTACGTTATATAGTATAACGTTATAACGCATTACGTTACATAGTATAACGTTATATGGCATATCTATATACCGCATTGCGTTACATATTATAACGTTACAACGCATTACGTCATATAGTATAACGTTGTATGTCATGTCCTTATAACGTATTACGTTATATAGTATTACGTTACAATGCATTACGTTATATAGTATAACGTTATATGTCATATCCTTATAACGTATTACGTTATATAGTATAACGTTATATGGCATATCCATATAACGTATTACGTTATATAGTATAACGTTATAACGCATTACGTTATATAGTATAACGTTATATAGTATATCGTTATAACGCATTACGTTATACAGTATAACGTTATATGGCATATCGTTATAACGTATTACGTTATATAGCATAACGTTATAACGCATTGCGTTATATAGTATAACGTTATATAGTATAATGTTATAACGTATTACGTTATATGGTATAACGTTATATGGCATATCCATATAACGTATTACGTTATATAGTATAACGTTATAACGCATTACGTTATATAGTATAACGTTATATAGTATATCGTTATAACGCATTACGTTATATAGTATAACGTTATATGTTATATCGTTATAACGTATTACGTTACATAGCATAACGTTAGATGGTATACCGTTATAACGTATTACGTTATATAGTATACCGCTATACGGTATAAACGTTATAACGCATTACGTTATATAATATAACGTTATATAGTATAACGTTATAACGCAGTACGTTATATAGTATAACGCTATATGGCATATCCTTATAACGTATTACGTTATATAGTGTAACGTTGTATGGCACATCTATATAACGCGTTACGTTACATAGTATAACGTTATAACGCATTACGTCATACAGTATAACGTTATATGTCATGTCCTTATAACGTATTACGTTATATAGTGTAACGTTACAATGCATTACGTTATATAGTATAACGTTATATGTCATATCCTTATAACGTATTACGTTATATAGTATATCGTTATATGGCATACCTATATAACGCATTACGTTATATAGTACAACGTTATATGGCATATCCATATAACGTATCACGTTATATAGTATAACGTTATATGGTATATCGTTATAACGTATTACGTTATATAGCATAACGTTATAACGCATTGCGTTATATAGTATAACGTTATATAGTATAATGTTATAACGTATTACGTTATATGGTATAACGTTATATGGCATATCCATATAACGTATTACGTTATATAGTATAACGTTATAACGCATTACGTTATATAGTATAACGTTATATAGTATATCGTTATAACGCATTACGTTATATAGTATAACGTTATGTGTTATATCGTTATAACGTATTACGTTACACAGCATAACGTTAGATGGTATACCGTTATAACGTATTACGTTATATAGTATACCGCTATACGGTATAACGTTATAACGTATTACGTTACATAGCATAACGTTAGATGGTATATCGTTATAACCTATTACGTTATATAGTATAACGTCATGTGGCATATCCTTATAACATATTACGTTATATAGTATAACGTTATAATGCATTACGTTATATAGTATAACGTTATATGGCATATCCATATAACGTATTACGTTATATAGTATAACGTTATATGGTATATCGTTACAACGTATTACGTTAGATAGCATAACGTTAGATGGTATATCGTTATAACGTATTACGTTATATAGTATAACGTCATGTGGCATATCCTTATAACGTATTACGTTATATAGTATATCCTTATAACGCATTACGTTATGTAGTATAACGTTATATAGAGTATCGGTATATTGCATTACGTTATATTGTATAACGTTATATGGTATATGGTTATAACGTATTACGTTATATAGCATAACGTTATATGGTATATCGTTATAACGTATTACGTTATATAGCATAACGTTATAACGCATTGCGTTATAAAGATTAACGTTATATAGTATAATGTTATACGTATTACGTTATATGGTATAACGTTATATGGCATATCCATCTAACGTATTACGTTATATAGTATAACGTTATAACACATTACGTTATATAGTATAACGTTATATAGTATATTGTTATAACGCATTACGTTATATAGTATAACGTTATATGGTATATCGTTATAGCATATTACATTATATAGCATAACCTTATATGGTATATAGTTATAACGTATTACGTTATATAGCATAACGTTAGATGGTATATCGTTATAACGTATTACGTTATATAGCATAACGATATAACGTATTACGTTATATAGTATAACGTGATGTGGCATATCCTTATAACGTATTACGTTATATACTATAACGTTATAATGCATTACGTTATATAGTATAACGTTATATGGCATATCCATATAACGTATTACGTTATATAGTATAACGTTATAACGCATTACGTTATATAGTATAACGTTATATAGTATATCGGTATAACGCATTACGTTATATAGTATAACGTTATATGGTATATCGTTATAACGTATTACGTTATATAGTATAACGTTATAACGCATTACGTTATATAGTATAACGTTATATGGCATATCCATATAACGTATTACGTTATATACTATAACGTTATAATGCATTACGTTACATAGTATAACGTTATATGGCATATCCATATAACGTATTACGTTATATAGTATAACGTTATAACGCATTACGTTATATAGTATAACGTTATATAGTATATCGGTATAACGCATTACGTTATATAGTGTAACGTTATATGGTATATCGTTATAACGTATTACGTTATATAGCATAACGTTATATGGTATATCTATATAACGCATTACGTTACATGGTATAACGTTATAACGCATTACGTCATATAGTATAATGTTATATGTCATGTCCTTATAACGTATTACGTTATATAGTATAACGTTATAACGCATTACGTTATATAGTATAACGTTATATAGTATATCGGTATAACGCATTACGTTATATAGTATAACGTTATATGGCATATCCATATAACGTATTACGTTATATAGTATAACGTTATATGGTATATCGTTACAACGTATTACGTTAGATAGCATAACGTTAGATGGTATATCGTTATAACGTATTACGTTATATAGTATAACGTCATGTGGCATATCCTTATAACGTATTACGTTATATAGTATAACCTTATAACGCATTACGTTATGTAGTATAACGTTATATAGAGTATCGGTATATTGCATTACGTTATATTGTATAACGTTATATGGTATATGGTTATAACGCATTACGTTATATAGTATAACGTTATATAGTATATCGGTATAACGCATTACGTTATATAGTATAACGTTATATGGTATATCGTTATAACGTATTACGATATATAGCATAACGTTATATGGTATATCGTTATTACGTATTACGTTATATAGTATAACGTTATATGGCATATCCATATAACGCATTACGTTATATAGTATAACGTTATATAGTATATCGGTATAACGCATTACGTTATATAGTATAACGTTATATGGAATATCGTTATAACGTATTACGATATATAGCATAACGTTATATGGTATATCGTTATTACGTATTACGTTATAAAGCATAACGTTATAACGAATTACGTTGTATAGTATAACGTTATGTGGCATATTCTTATAACATATTACGTTATATACTATAACGTCATAACGCATTACGTTATATAGTATAACGTCATAACGCATTACGTTATATAGTATAACGTTATATAGTATAATGTTATAACGTATTACGTTATATGGTATAACGTTATATAGTATATCGTTATAACGCATTACGTTATATAGTATAACGTTATAAGGCATTACGTTACATAGTATAACGTTATATGGCATATCTATATACCGCATTACGTTACATATTATAACGTTATAACGCATTACGTCATATAGTATAACGTTGTATGTCATGTCCTTATAACGTAATACGTTATATAGTATAACGTTACAATGCATTACGTTATATAGTATAACGTTATATGTCATATCCTTATAACGTATTACGTTATATAGTATAACGTTATATGGCATATCCATATAACGTATTACGTTATATAGTATAACGTTATAACGCATTACGTTATATAGTATAACGTTATATAGTATATCGTTATAACGCATTACGTTATACAGTATAACGTTATATGGCATATCCATATAACGTATTACGTTATATAGTATAACGTTAGAACGCATTACGTTATATAATATAACGTTATATAGTATAACGTTATAACGCAGTACGTTATATAGTATAACGTTATGTGGCATATCCTTATAACGTATTACGTTATATAGTATAACGTTAGAACGCATTATGTTATATAGTATAACGCTATATGGCATATCCTTATAACGTATTACGTTATATAGTGTAACGTTGTATGGCACATCTATATAACGCATTACGTTACATAGTATAACGTTATAACGCATTACGTCATACAGTATAACGTTATATGTCATGTCCTTATAACGTATTATGTTATATAGTATAACGTTACAATGCATTACGTAATATAGTATAACGTTATATGTCATATCCTTATATCGTATTACGTTATATAGTATAACGTTATATGGCATACCTATATAACGCATTACGTTATATAGTATAATGTTATACAGTATATCGGCATAACGCATTACGTTATATAGTATAACGTTATATGGCATATCCATATAACGTATCACGTTATATAGTATAACGTTATATGGTATATCGTTATAACGTATTACGTTATATAGCATAACGTTATAACGCATTGCGTTATATAGTATAACGTTATATAGTATAATGTTATAACGTATTACGTTATATGGTATAACGTTATATGGCATATCCATATAACGTATTACGTTATATAGTATAACGTTATAACGCATTACGTTATATAGTATAACGTTATATAGTATATCGTGATAACGCATTACGTTATATAGTATAACGTTATATGTTATATCGTTATAACGTATTACGTTACATAGCATAACGTTAGATGGTATACCGTTATAACGTATTACGTTATATAGTATACCGTTATACGGTATAACGTTATAACGTATTACGTTACATAGCATAACGTTAGATGGTATATCGTTATAACCTATTACGTTATATAGTATAACGTCATGTGGCATACCCTTATAACGTATTACGTTATATAGTATAACGTTATAATGCATTACGTTATATAGTATAACGTTATATGGCATATCCATATAACGTATTACGTTATATAGTATAACGTTATATGGTATATCGTTACAACGTATTACGTTAGATAGCATAACGTTAGATGGTATATCGTTAAAACGTATTACGTTATATAGTATAACGTCATGTGGCATATCCTTATAACGTATTACGTTATATAGTATAACCTTATAACGCATTACGTTATGTAGTATAACGTTATATAGAGTATCGGTATATCGCATTACGTTATATTGTATAACGTTATATGGTATATGGTTATAACGTATTACGTTATATAGCATAACGTTATATGGTATATCGTTATAACGTATTACGTTATATAGCATAACGTTATAACGCATTGCGTTATATAGATTAACGTTATATAGTATAATGTTATACGTATTACGTTATATGGTATAACGTTATATGGCATATCCATCTAACGTATTACGTTATATAGTATAACGTTATAACACATTACGTTATATAGTATAACGTTATATAGTATATTGTTATAACGCATTACGTTATATAGTATAACGTTATATGGTATATCGTTATAGCATATTACATTATATAGCATAACCTTATATGGTATATAGTTATAACGTATTACGTTATATAGCATAACGTTAGATGGTATATCGTTATAACGTATTACGTTATATAGCATAACGATATAACGTATTACGTTATATAGTATAACGTCATGTGGAATATCCTTATAACGTATTACATTATATACTATAACGTTATAATGCATTACGTTACATAGTATAACGTTATATGGCATATCCATATAACGTATTACGTTATATAGTATAACGTTATAACGCATTACGTTATATAGTATAACGTTATATAGTATATCGGTATAACGCATTACGTTATATAGTATAACGTTATATGGTATATCGTTATAACGTATTACGTTATATAGCATAACGTTATATGGTATATCTATATAACGCATTACGTTACATGGTATAACGTTATAACGCATTACGTCATATAGTATAACGTTATATGTCATGTCCTTATAACGTATTACGTTATATACTATAACGTTATAATGCATTACGTTATATAGTATAACGTTATATGGCATATACATATAACGTATTACGTTATATAGTATAACGTTATAACGCATTACGTTATATAGTATAACGTTATATAGTATATCGGTATAACGCATTACGTTATATAGTATAACGTTATATAGTATATCGGTATAACGCATTATGTTATATAGTATAACGTTATATGGTATATCGTTATAGCATATTACATTATATAGCATAACCTTATATGGTATATAGTTATAACGTATTACGTTATATAGCATAACGTTAGATGGTATATCGTTATAACGTATTACGTTATATAGCATAACGATATAACGTATTACGTTCTATAGTATAACGTCATGTGGAATATCCTTATAACGTATTACGTTATATACTATAACGTTATAATGCATTACGTTATATAGTATAACGTTATATGGTATATCTATATAACGCATTACGTTACATAGTATAACGTTATAACGCATTACGTCATATAGTATAACGTTATATGTCATATCCTTATAACGTATTACGTTATATAGTATAACGTTATAATGCATTACGTTATATAGTATAACGTTATGTGGCATATCCATATAACGTATTACGTTATATAGTATAACGTTATAACGCATTACGTCATATAGTATAACGTTATAACGCATTACGTTACATAGTATAACGTTATATGACATATCTATATACCGCATTACGTTACATATTATAACGTTATAACGCATTACGTCATATAGTATAACGTTGTATGTCATGTCCTTATAACGTATTACGTTATATAGTATAACGAACAATGCATTACGTTATATAGTATAACGTTATATGTCATATCCTTATAACGTATTACGTTATATAGTATAACGTTATATGGCATATCCATATAACGCATTACGTTATATAGTATAACGTTATAACGCATTACGTTATATAGTATAACGTTATATAGTATATCGGTATAACGCATTACGTTATATAGTATAACGTTATATGGTATATCGTTATAACGTATTACGTTATATAGCATAACGTTATAACGCATTGCGTTATATAGATTAACGTTATATAGTATAATGTTATACGTATTACGTTATATGGTATAACGTTATATGGCATATCCATCTAACGTATTACGTTATATAGTATAACGTTATAACACATTACGTTATATAGTATAACGTTATATAGTATATTGTTATAACGCATTACGTTATATAGTATAACGTTATATGGTATATCGTTATAGCATATTACATTATATAGCATAACCTTATAAGGTATATAGTTATAACGTATTACGTTATATAGCATAACGTTAGATGGTATATCGTTATAACGTATTACGTTATATAGCATAACGATATAACGTATTACGTTATATAGTATAACGTCATGTGGAATATCCTTATAACGTATTACGTTATATGCTATAACGTTATAATGCATTACGTTACATAGTATAACGTTATATGGCATATCCATATAACGTATTACGTTATATAGTATAACGTTATAACGCATTACGTTATATAGTATAACGTTATATAGTATATCGGTATAACGCATTACGTTATATAGTATAACGTTATATTGTATATCGTTATAACGTATTACGTTATATAGCATAACGTTATATGGTATGTCTATATAACGCATTACGTTACATGGTATAACGTTATAACGCATTACGTCATATAGTATAACGTTATATGTCATGTCCTTATAACGTATTACGTTATATACTATAACGTTATAATGCATTACGTTATATAGTATAACGTTATATGGCATATACATATAACGTATTACGTTATATAGTATAACGTTATAACGCATTACGTTATATAGTATAACGTTATAACGCATTACGTTATATAGTATAACGTTATATAGTATATCGGTATAACGCATTACGTTATATAGTATAACGTTATATAGTATATCGGTATAACGCATTATGTTATATAGTATAACGTTATATGGTATATCGTTATAGCATATTACATTATATAGCATAACCTTATATGGTATATAGTTATAACGTATTACGTTATATAGCATAACGTTAGATGGTATATCGTTATAACGTATTACGTTATATAGCATAACGATATAACGTATTACGTTATATAGTATAACGTCATGTGGAATATCCTTATAACGTATTACGTTATATACTATAACGTTATAATGCATTACGTTATATAGTATAACGTTATATGGTATATCTATATAACGCATTACGTTACATAGTATAACGTTATAACGCATTACGTCATATAGTATAACGTTATATGTCATATCCTTATAACGTATTACGTTATATAGTATAACGTTATAATGCATTACGTTATATAGTATAACGTTATATGGCATATCCATATAACGTATTACGTTATATAGTATAACGTTATAACGCATTACGTCATATAGTATAACGTTATAACGCATTACGTTACATAGTATAACGTTATATGGCATATCTATATACCGCATTACGTTACATATTATAACGTTATAACGCATTACGTCATATAGTATAACGTTGTATGTCATGTCCTTATAACGTATTACGTTATATAGTATAACGAACAATGCATTACGTTATATAGTATAACGTTATATGGCATATCCATATAACGTATTACGTTATATAGTATAACGTTATAACGCATTACGTTATATAGTATAACGTTATATAGTATATCGGTATAACGCATTACGTTATATAGTGTAACGTTATATGGTATATCGTTATAACGTATTACGTTATATAGCATAACGTTATATGGTATATCTATATAACGCATTACGTTACATGGTATAACGTTATAACGCATTACGTCATATAGTATAATGTTATATGTCATGTCCTTATAACGTATTACGTTATATAGTATAACGTTATAACGCATTACGTTATATAGTATAACGTTATATAGTATATCGGTATAACGCATTACGTTATAAAGATTAACGTTATATAGTATAATGTTATACGTATTACGTTATATGGTATAACGTTATATGGCATATCCATCTAACGTATTACGTTATATAGTATAACGTTATAACACATTACGTTATATAGTATAACGTTATATAGTATATTGTTATAACGCATTACGTTATATAGTATAACGTTATATGGTATATCGTTATAGCATATTACATTATATAGCATAACCTTATATGGTATATAGTTATAACGTATTACGTTATATAGCATAACGTTAGATGGTATATCGTTATAACGTATTACGTTATATAGCATAACGATATAACGTATTACGTTATATAGTATAACGTGATGTGGCATATCCTTATAACGTATTACGTTATATACTATAACGTTATAATGCATTACGTTATATAGTATAACGTTATATGGCATATCCATATAACGTATTACGTTATATAGTATAACGTTATAACGCATTACGTTATATAGTATAACGTTATATAGTATATCGGTATAACGCATTACGTTATATAGTATAACGTTATATGGTATATCGTTATAACGTATTACGTTATATAGTATAACGTTATAACGCATTACGTTATATAGTATAACGTTATATGGCATATCCATATAACGTATTACGTTATATACTATAACGTTATAATGCATTACGTTACATAGTATAACGTTATATGGCATATCCATATAACGTATTACGTTATATAGTATAACGTTATAACGCATTACGTTATATAGTATAACGTTATATAGTATATCGGTATAACGCATTACGTTATATAGTATAACGTTATATTGTATATCGTTATAACGTATTACGTTATATAGCATAACGTTACATGGTATGTCTATATAACGCATTACGTTACATGGTATAACGTTATAACGCATTACGTCATATAGTATAACGTTATATGTCATGTCCTTATAACGTATTACGTTATATACTATAACGTTATAATGCATTACGTTATATAGTATAACGTTATATGGCATATACATATAACGTATTACGTTATATAGTATAACGTTATAACGCATTACGTTATATAGTATAACGTTATAACGCATTACGTTATATAGTATAACGTTATATAGTATATCGGTATAACGCATTACGTTATATAGTATAACGTTATATAGTATATCGGTATAACGCATTATGTTATATAGTATAACGTTATATGGTATATCGTTATAGCATATTACATTATATAGCATAACCTTATATGGTATATAGTTATAACGTATTACGTTATATAGCATAACGTTAGATGGTATATCGTTATAACGTATTACGTTATATAGCATAACGATATAACGTATTACGTTATATAGTATAACGTCATGTGGAATATCCTTATAACGTATTACGTTATATACTATAACGTTATAATGCATTACGTTATATAGTATAACGTTATATGGTATATCTATATAACGCATTACGTTACATAGTATAACGTTATAACGCATTACGTCATATAGTATAACGTTATATGTCATATCCTTATAACGTATTACGTTATATAGTATAACGTTATAATGCATTACGTTATATAGTATAACGTTATATGGCATATCCATATAACGTATTACGTTATATAGTATAACGTTATAACGCATTACGTCATATAGTATAACGTTATAACGCATTACGTTACATAGTATAACGTTATATGGCATATCTATATACCGCATTACGTTACATATTATAACGTTATAACGCATTACGTCATATAGTATAACGTTGTATGTCATGTCCTTATAACGTATTACGTTATATAGTATAACGAACAATGCATTACGTTATATAGTATAACGTTATATGGCATATCCATATAACGTATTACGTTATATAGTATAACGTTATAACGCATTACGTTATATAGTATAACGTTATATAGTATATCGGTATAACGCATTACGTTATATAGTGTAACGTTATATGGTATATCGTTATAACGTATTACGTTATATAGCATAACGTTATATGGTATATCTATATAACGCATTACGTTACATGGTATAACGTTATAACGCATTACGTCATATAGTATAATGTTATATGTCATGTCCTTATAACGTATTACGTTATATAGTATAACGTTATAACGCATTACGTTATATAGTATAACGTTATATAGTATATCGGTATAACGCATTACGTTATAAAGATTAACGTTATATAGTATAATGTTATACGTATTACGTTATATGGTATAACGTTATATGGCATATCCATCTAACGTATTACGTTATATAGTATAACGTTATAACACATTACGTTATATAGTATAACGTTATATAGTATATTGTTATAACGCATTACGTTATATAGTATAACGTTATATGGTATATCGTTATAGCATATTACATTATATAGCATAACCTTATATGGTATATAGTTATAACGTATTACGTTATATAGCATAACGTTAGATGGTATATCGTTATAACGTATTACGTTATATAGCATAACGATATAACGTATTACGTTATATAGTATAACGTGATGTGGCATATCCTTATAACGTATTACGTTATATACTATAACGTTATAATGCATTACGTTATATAGTATAACGTTATATGGCATATCCATATAACGTATTACGTTATATAGTATAACGTTATAACGCATTACGTTATATAGTATAACGTTATATAGTATATCGGTATAACGCATTACGTTATATAGTATAACGTTATATGGTATATCGTTATAACGTATTACGTTATATAGTATAACGTTATAACGCATTACGTTATATAGTATAACGTTATATGGCATATCCATATAACGTATTACGTTATATACTATAACGTTATAATGCATTACGTTACATAGTATAACGTTATATGGCATATCCATATAACGTATTACGTTATATAGTATAACGTTATAACGCATTACGTTATATAGTATAACGTTATATAGTATATCGGTATAACGCATTACGTTATATAGTGTAACGTTATATGGTATATCGTTATAACGTATTACGTTATATAGCATAACGTTATATGGTATATCTATATAACGCATTACGTTACATGGTATAACGTTATAACGCATTACGTCATATAGTATAATGTTATATGTCATGTCCTTATAACGTATTACGTTATATAGTATAACGTTATAACGCATTACGTTATATAGTATAACGTTATATAGTATATCGGTATAACGCATTACGTTATATAGTATAACGTTATATGGCATATCCATATAACGTATTACGTTATATAGTATAACGTTATATGGTATATCGTTACAACGTATTACGTTAGATAGCATAACGTTAGATGGTATATCGTTATAACGTATTACGTTATATAGTATAACGTCATGTGGCATATCCTTATAACGTATTACGTTATATAGTATAACCTTATAACGCATTACGTTATGTAGTATAACGTTATATAGAGTATCGGTATATTGCATTACGTTATATTGTATAACGTTATATGGTATATGGTTATAACGCATTACGTTATATAGTATAACGTTATATAGTATATCGGTATAACGCATTACGTTATATAGTATAACGTTATATGGTATATCGTTATAACGTATTACGATATATAGCATAACGTTATATGGTATATCGTTATTACGTATTACGTTATATAGTATAACGTTATATGGCATATCCATATAACGCATTACGTTATATAGTATAACGTTATATAGTATATCGGTATAACGCATTACGTTATATAGTATAACGTTATATGGAATATCGTTATAACGTATTACGATATATAGCATAACGTTATATGGTATATCGTTATTACGTATTACGTTATAAAGCATAACGTTATAACGAATTACGTTGTATAGTATAACGTTATGTGGCATATTCTTATAACATATTACGTTATATACTATAACGTCATAACGCATTACGTTATATAGTATAACGTCATAACGCATTACGTTATATAGTATAACGTTATATAGTATAATGTTATAACGTATTACGTTATATGGTATAACGTTATATAGTATATCGTTATAACGCATTACGTTATATAGTATAACGTTATAAGGCATTACGTTACATAGTATAACGTTATATGGCATATCTATATACCGCATTACGTTACATATTATAACGTTATAACGCATTACGTCATATAGTATAACGTTGTATGTCATGTCCTTATAACGTATTACGTTATATAGTATAACGTTACAATGCATTACGTTATATAGTATAACGTTATATGTCATATCCTTATAACGTATTACGTTATATAGTATAACGTTATATGGCATATCCATATAACGTATTACGTTATATAGTATAACGTTATAACGCATTACGTTATATAGTATAACGTTATATAGTATATCGTTATAACGCATTACGTTATACAGTATAACGTTATATGGCATATCCATATAACGTATTACGTTATATAGTATAACGTTAGAACGCATTACGTTATATAATATAACGTTATATAGTATAACGTTATAACGCAGTACGTTATATAGTATAACGTTATGTGGCATATCCTTATAACGTATTACGTTATATAGTATAACGTTAGAACGCATTATGTTATATAGTATAACGCTATATGGCATATCCTTATAACGTATTACGTTATATAGTGTAACGTTGTATGGCACATCTATATAACGCATTACGTTACATAGTATAACGTTATAACGCATTACGTCATACAGTATAACGTTATATGTCATGTCCTTATAACGTATTATGTTATATAGTATAACGTTACAATGCATTACGTAATATAGTATAACGTTATATGTCATATCCTTATATCGTATTACGTTATATAGTATAACGTTATATGGCATACCTATATAACGCATTACGTTATATAGTATAATGTTATACAGTATATAGGCATAACGCATTACGTTATATAGTATAACGTTATATGGCATATCCATATAACGTATCACGTTATATAGTATAACGTTATATGGTATATCGTTATAACGTATTACGTTATATAGCATAACGTTATAACGCATTGCGTTATATAGTATAACGTTATATAGTATAATGTTATAACGTATTACGTTATATGGTATAACGTTATATGGCATATCCATATAACGTATTACGTTATATAGTATAACGTTATAACGCATTACGTTATATAGTATAACGTTATATAGTATATCGTGATAACGCATTACGTTATATAGTATAACGTTATATGTTATATCGTTATAACGTATTACGTTACATAGCATAACGTTAGATGGTATACCGTTATAACGTATTACGTTATATAGTATACCGTTATACGGTATAACGTTATAACGTATTACGTTACATAGCATAACGTTAGATGGTATATCGTTATAACCTATTACGTTATATAGTATAACGTCATGTGGCATACCCTTATAACGTATTACGTTATATAGTATAACGTTATAATGCATTACGTTATATAGTATAACGTTATATGGCATATCCATATAACGTATTACGTTATATAGTATAACGTTATATGGTATATCGTTACAACGTATTACGTTAGATAGCATAACGTTAGATGGTATATCGTTAAAACGTATTACGTTATATAGTATAACGTCATGTGGCATATCCTTATAACGTATTACGTTATATAGTATAACCTTATAACGCATTACGTTATGTAGTATAACGTTATATAGAGTATCGGTATATCGCATTACGTTATATTGTATAACGTTATATGGTATATGGTTATAACGTATTACGTTATATAGCATAACGTTATATGGTATATCGTTATAACGTATTACGTTATATAGCATAACGTTATAACGCATTGCGTTATATAGATTAACGTTATATAGTATAATGTTATACGTATTACGTTATATGGTATAACGTTATATGGCATATCCATCTAACGTATTACGTTATATAGTATAACGTTATAACACATTACGTTATATAGTATAACGTTATATAGTATATTGTTATAACGCAT
This sequence comes from Bombus affinis, assembly GCF_024516045.1. Taxonomy (NCBI): domain Eukaryota; kingdom Metazoa; phylum Arthropoda; class Insecta; order Hymenoptera; family Apidae; genus Bombus; species Bombus affinis. The sequence goes on along the minus strand of NW_026108910.1, from coordinate 58,667 downwards.
TACGTTATATAGTATAACGTTATATGGTATATCGTTATAGCATATTACATTATATAGCATAACCTTATATGGTATATAGTTATAACGTATTACGTTATATAGCATAACGTTAGATGGTATATCGTTATAACGTATTACGTTATATAGCATAACGATATAACGTATTACGTTATATAGTATAACGTCATGTGGAATATCCTTATAACGTATTACGTTATATACTATAACGTTATAATGCATTACGTTACATAGTATAACGTTATATGGCATATCCATATAACGTATTACGTTATATAGTATAACGTTATAACGCATTACGTTATATAGTATAACGTTATATAGTATATCGGTATAACGCATTACGTTATATAGTATAACGTTATATGGTATATCGTTATAACGTATTACGTTATATAGCATAACGTTATATGGTATATCTATATAACGCATTACGTTACATGGTATAACGTTATAACGCATTACGTCATATAGTATAACGTTATATGTCATGTCCTTATAACGTATTACGTTATATACTATAACGTTATAATGCATTACGTTATATAGTATAACGTTATATGGCATATACATATAACGTATTACGTTATATAGTATAACGTTATAACGCATTACGTTATATAGTATAACGTTATATAGTATATCGGTATAACGCATTACGTTATATAGTATAACGTTATATAGTATATCGGTATAACGCATTATGTTATATAGTATAACGTTATATGGTATATCGTTATAGCATATTACATTATATAGCATAACCTTATATGGTATATAGTTATAACGTATTACGTTATATAGCATAACGTTAGATGGTATATCGTTATAACGTATTACGTTATATAGCATAACGATATAACGTATTACGTTCTATAGTATAACGTCATGTGGAATATCCTTATAACGTATTACGTTATATACTATAACGTTATAATGCATTACGTTATATAGTATAACGTTATATGGTATATCTATATAACGCATTACGTTACATAGTATAACGTTATAACGCATTACGTCATATAGTATAACGTTATATGTCATATCCTTATAACGTATTACGTTATATAGTATAACGTTATGTGGCATATCCATATAACGTATTACGTTATATAGTATAACGTTATAACGCATTACGTCATATAGTATAACGTTATAACGCATTACGTTACATAGTATAACGTTATATGACATATCTATATACCGCATTACGTTACATATTATAACGTTATAACGCATTACGTCATATAGTATAACGTTGTATGTCATGTCCTTATAACGTATTACGTTATATAGTATAACGAACAATGCATTACGTTATATAGTATAACGTTATATGTCATATCCTTATAACGTATTACGTTATATAGTATAACGTTATATGGCATATCCATATAACGCATTACGTTATATAGTATAACGTTATAACGCATTACGTTATATAGTATAACGTTATATAGTATATCGGTATAACGCATTACGTTATATAGTATAACGTTATATGGTATATCGTTATAACGTATTACGTTATATAGCATAACGTTATAACGCATTGCGTTATATAGATTAACGTTATATAGTATAATGTTATACGTATTACGTTATATGGTATAACGTTATATGGCATATCCATCTAACGTATTACGTTATATAGTATAACGTTATAACACATTACGTTATATAGTATAACGTTATATAGTATATTGTTATAACGCATTACGTTATATAGTATAACGTTATATGGTATATCGTTATAGCATATTACATTATATAGCATAACCTTATAAGGTATATAGTTATAACGTATTACGTTATATAGCATAACGTTAGATGGTATATCGTTATAACGTATTACGTTATATAGCATAACGATATAACGTATTACGTTATATAGTATAACGTCATGTGGAATATCCTTATAACGTATTACGTTATATGCTATAACGTTATAATGCATTACGTTACATAGTATAACGTTATATGGCATATCCATATAACGTATTACGTTATATAGTATAACGTTATAACGCATTACGTTATATAGTATAACGTTATATAGTATATCGGTATAACGCATTACGTTATATAGTATAACGTTATATTGTATATCGTTATAACGTATTACGTTATATAGCATAACGTTATATGGTATGTCTATATAACGCATTACGTTACATGGTATAACGTTATAACGCATTACGTCATATAGTATAACGTTATATGTCATGTCCTTATAACGTATTACGTTATATACTATAACGTTATAATGCATTACGTTATATAGTATAACGTTATATGGCATATACATATAACGTATTACGTTATATAGTATAACGTTATAACGCATTACGTTATATAGTATAACGTTATAACGCATTACGTTATATAGTATAACGTTATATAGTATATCGGTATAACGCATTACGTTATATAGTATAACGTTATATAGTATATCGGTATAACGCATTATGTTATATAGTATAACGTTATATGGTATATCGTTATAGCATATTACATTATATAGCATAACCTTATATGGTATATAGTTATAACGTATTACGTTATATAGCATAACGTTAGATGGTATATCGTTATAACGTATTACGTTATATAGCATAACGATATAACGTATTACGTTATATAGTATAACGTCATGTGGAATATCCTTATAACGTATTACGTTATATACTATAACGTTATAATGCATTACGTTATATAGTATAACGTTATATGGTATATCTATATAACGCATTACGTTACATAGTATAACGTTATAACGCATTACGTCATATAGTATAACGTTATATGTCATATCCTTATAACGTATTACGTTATATAGTATAACGTTATAATGCATTACGTTATATAGTATAACGTTATATGGCATATCCATATAACGTATTACGTTATATAGTATAACGTTATAACGCATTACGTCATATAGTATAACGTTATAACGCATTACGTTACATAGTATAACGTTATATGGCATATCTATATACCGCATTACGTTACATATTATAACGTTATAACGCATTACGTCATATAGTATAACGTTGTATGTCATGTCCTTATAACGTATTACGTTATATAGTATAACGAACAATGCATTACGTTATATAGTATAACGTTATATGTCATATCCTTATAACGTATTACGTTATATAGTATAACGTTATATGGCATATCCATATAACGCATTACGTTATATAGTATAACGTTATAACGCATTACGTTATATAGTATAACGTTATATAGTATATCGGTATAACGCATTATGTTATATAGTATAACGTTATATGGTATATCGTTATAACGTATTACGTTATATAGCATAACGTTATATGGTATATCTATATAACGCATTACGTTACATAGTATAACGTTATAACGCATTACGTCATATAGTATAACGTTATAACGCATTACGTTACATAGTATAACGTTATATGGCATATCTATATACCGCATTACGTTACATATTATAACGTTATAACGCATTACGTCATATAGTATAACGTTGTATGTCATGTCCTTATAACGTATGACGTTATATAGTATAACGTTACAATGCATTACGTTATATAGTATAACGTTATATGTCATATCCTTATAACGTATTACGTTATATAGTATAACGTTATAACGCATTACGTCATATAGTATAACGTTGTATGTCATGTCCATATAACGTATTACGTTATATAGTATAACGTTACAATGCATTACGTTATATAGTATAACGTTATATGTCATATCCTTATAACGTATTACGTTATATAGCATAACGTTATATGGTATATCTATATAACGCATTACGTTACATAGTATAACGTTATAACGCATTACGTCATATAGTATAACGTTATAACGCATTACGTTACATAGTATAACGTTATATGGCATATCCATATACCGCATTACGTTACATATTATAACGTTATAACGCATTACGTCATATAGTATAACGTTGTATGTCATGTCCTTATAACGTATTACGTTATATAGTATAACGTTACAATGCATTACGTTATATAGTATAACGTTATATGTCATATCCTTATAACGTATTACGTTATATAGTATAACGTTATATGGCATATCTATATAACGCATTACGTTATATAGTATAACGTTATATAGTATATCGGTATAACGCATTACGTTATATAGTATATCGTTATAACGCATTACGTTATATAGTATAAGGTTATATGGTATACCGTTATAACGTATTACGTTATATGGCATAACGTTATATGGTATATCGTTATAACGTATTACGTTATATAGCATAACGTTATAACGCATTGCGTTATATAATATAACGTTATATAGTATAACGTTACAACGCAATACGTTATACAGTATAACGTGTTAACGCATTACGTTATATAGTATAACGTTATATGGCATATCTATATACCGCATTACGTTACATAGTATAACGTTATAACGCATTACGTCATATAGTATAACGTTGTATGTCATGTCCTTATAACGTATTACGTTATATAGTATAACGTTATATGTCATATCCTTATAACGTATTACGTTATATAGCATCACGTTATATGGCATATCTATATAACGCATTACGTTATATAGTATAACGTTATAACGCATTACGTTATATAGTGTAACGTTATAACGCATTACGTTATATAGTATAACGTCATGTGGCATATCCTTGTAAGGTATTACGTTATATAGTAGAACGTTATAATGCATTACGTTATATAGTATAACGTTATATGGCATATCTATATAACGCATTACGTTATATAGTATAACGTTATAACGCATTGCGTTATATAGTATAACGTTATATAGTATAATGTTATAACGTATTACGTTATATAGTATAACGTTATAACGCATTACGTTATATAGTATAACGTTATATGGTATATCGTTATAGCGTATTACGTTATATAGCATAACCTTATAAGGTATATAGTTATAACGTATTACATTATATAGCATAACGTTATAACGCGTTACGTTATATAGTATAACGTTATGTGGCATATCCTTATAACATATTACGTTATATAGTATAATGTTATAACGTATTACGTCATATAGCATAACGTTAGATGGTATATCGTTATAACGTATTACGTTATATAGCAAAACGATATAACGTATTACGTTATATAGTATAACGTCATGTGGCATATCCTTATAACGTGTTACGTTATATAATATAACGTTATAATGCATTACGTTATATAGTATAACGTTATATGGTATATCTTTATAACGTATTACTTTACATAGCATAACGTTAGATGGTATATAGTTATAACGTATTACGTTATATAGTATAACGTCATGTGGCATATCCTTATAACGTATTACGTTATATAATATAACGTTATAATGCATTACGTTATATTGTATAACGTTATATAGTATATCGTTATAACGCATTACGTTATATAGTATAACGTTATATAGTATATCGGTATAACGCATTACGTCTTATAGTATAACGTTATATGGTATATCGTTATAACGTATTACGTTATATAGCATAACGTTATATGGTATATCGTTATAACGTATTACGTTATATAGCATAACGTTATAACGCATTGCGTTATATAGTATAACGTTATGTGGCATATCCATATAACATATTACGTTATATAGTATAATGTTATAACGCATTACGTTATATAGTATAACGTTATATGGCATATCCTTATAACGTATTACGTTATATAGTATAACGTTATATGGCATATCCATATAACGTATTACGTTATATAGTATAACGTCATAACGCATTACGTTATATAGCATAACGTTATAACGCATTACGTTATATAATATAACGTTATATAGTATAACGTTATAACGCAGTACGTTATATAGTATAACGTTATGTGGCATATCCTTATAACGTATTACGTTATATAGTATAACGTTAGAACGCATCATGTTATATAGTATAACGCTATATGGCATATCCTTATAACGTATAACGTTATATAGTGTAACGTTATATGGCACATCTATATAACGCATTACGTTACATAGTATAACGTTATAACGCATTACGTCATATAGTATAACGTTATATGTCATGTCCTTATAACGTATTACGTTATATAGTATAACGTTATAATGCATTACGTTATATAGTATAACGTTAAATGGCATATCCATATAACGTATTACGTTATATAGTATAAAGTTACAACGCAATACGTTATATAGTATAACGTTATAACGCATTACGTTACATAGTATAACGTTATATGGCATATCTATATACCGCATTACGTTACATATTATAACGTTATAACGCATTACGTCATATAGTATAACGTTGTATGTCATATCCTTATAACGTATTACGTTATATAGTATAACGTTATATGGCCTATCTATATAACGCATTACGTTATATAGTATAACGTTATATAGTATATCGGTATAACGCATTACGTTATATAGTATAACGTTATATGGTATATCGTTATAACGTATTACGTTATATAGCATAACGTTATAACGCATTGCGTTATATAGTGTAACGTTATGTGGCATATCCTTATAACATATTACGTTATCTTAGTATAATGTTATAACGCATTACGTTATATAGTATAACGTTATATGGCATATCCTTATAACGTATTACGTTATATAGTATAACGTTATATGGCATATCCATATAACGTATTACGTTATATAGTATAACGTTATATGGCATATCCATATAACGTATTACGTTATATAGTATTGTCACGTCCCGCGTTCCGCACGTGACGCCACGAACCAATAACTTATGAATAATTAAACACGACCAATAATAATAAATTAACTAATAACTAACCAATCAAAATAAAAAGAATTATACGACAGACAATCAAAATGAAATAAATGAATCAATAAGAAAGAACACTACAACCAATCAGCAATGACATATAAAATACAAATAAAATGAAATAATTAAATGAACCAATAAATAAAACAAGCCGCGATTCAAATGTATGAGATTTCTCTGCGAAAACACATGTATATACACACACGTGTATGCATATCTGTGTGTGTTACCCACTTCGTGAATCTGAATAATTGGTAATCTAATAAAATATAAAAGAAATAAAATATACTACACTACATCAGCATTCTAATGAAAGTGAAAATTGTATACAAGATTACTCTGCGACACACACATATATAGATATACACATGCGTACGCGTATCTTTGGGAAAAATTCATAATATATATATATATATGTATGTATACGTTATTAAACCATTAAAACGCAAAGAAATAAATATATAGATTTACATTTCTACGAACCTAGAGAATTATATACGAAATCCACATTATGGAATATTCAACCAATTAACGATCCGAGAAACAATGAGAATAACAATACGCGCACATATACATATGCATATATATATTTTACATAATGGAAAATTACATTGTGAAATGTATATACATATATACACATATTATTATATCGAACAACTACTCATCTAATATACAAAACCACCTTGTAAAAATTACATTACTGAACATTCAACTAAACCAACTGAAGATTTAGTATAATAATATATAGTAATATAATAATATATATATATACATAGATATGTGAAATAGCGTTGTATATAACCGGAAACAATACAAATGTCACACGACTTCTTCAACAACTTCGACTCTTCGTTCCTGCCGACAACACCTCACACGATGACTGCGTCTTCTAGGGCCACTTACGGATTCTTTACAATTCTTCTTCTTCTTGCACTGAAATATCATATGCAGTGAATAAAATACGAAAGAAGCAGGATGAACTAAATAAAAGAAATCATAACAAGATACACACCGAGACAGTCCGCATGGGAACCTCTGACAAAGATACCTCCGTATCTATCATTAAACGCATAATAATCAAGACGCACAAACCTCATTTGGAAGTCGACACCACTCACAGCGTGCCAATGCAAGGGAGGAAAACGAATGAAATTGTATTTCGTGAAGACGTTTCACCACTTTCCATAGATCAGAAACTGGAGTTACACAACTAATAACCTAATAACAAGAAAGTAATATAAAATATACACGATTTAATATATAGCAAATATGGACATATAAATCTACAAGGAGCAAAATATATCTCATATTGTCAAATAAAACCAAATTGTCAAAAGATCATCAGGACACGACGCCAACGAGGGTGCCACTGTGCCTATTTGGATGGAAAACCGCCACTTCAGCATCATCCCTCGCACATATTCACACACGCACGTCGATCACGTCATCTCGTACCATTCACATATCTTCTTCCTCTTGCGCTAAAACAAATTCACAAGTTTAAGGAAACAAACAACATGCGAAACGAGATAGAATACAAAAACACATACTCACACAGTTCGCACAGGCGCGGACGCTTTTGTATCCATCACTCAACATAACCTGTAATCATCAAAATCCACGTTCTCTCATGGAAACTCTAAAAACCTGCAGCATTGCGATTCCCACCGGAACGAACTGTCACGTGACTGTCATCCCATTGGGGATGTCATTATAAAAAGCGTAGCGACACAATTCAAATCAGAGTAATCGTTACCAGTTGAATAAAGGAATAGAAGAGAGTAATTGTTAGCGTTCGGGAGAATTTAGCGAAAAATAAAGAAGAGTCAGATTAATTGTTAGCGTTAGCGTTAGCGATTAATTGTTAGTGGTTCAGTTAGAACAATCAGAGTAATTGTGAAAAGAGAGTAACTGCCATTAGTTGGTTCAGTTAGAATATAGTCAGAGAAATTGTTAGCGTTCGGGAGAATTTAACGAAATTAAAGAAGAGTAATTCAGTTAGAATAAAGAAATAGGATAGAGCAATTGTGATTAGTTGGTTCAGGAGAATTTAGCGAAAATAAGGAGAGTAATTGTTAGTCGTTCAATTGAATTTGAGTGAGTCTGATATCAGTTCGTTCAGTTGATTTAATTAGAATTTAAGTTAGGATTAGAGAATAATTGTTCGTTCCAGTTCGAGTTTAAGAATTACGAGATATAAATGTTATTAGTCAGTTCGAATTATAAAATAATTGTTATTAGTCAGTTAGAATTAAAACAATAGTTGGCTCAAGTTTTTGTGTTAGAATTTCGAATTGTTAAACACGTCCGGACACACTGTTGTTTACACTGTTCAAATTAAATAAAGATTAAAACGAAAAATTATAGAAGTGTCGATCTTTGTAAAACCGGAATCACCCCAGCGGCCTGCCCGTTCATCAGCGGAGACCAACGTCAGGTCAGTCAACGTCAGTCAACTTTAATTATTATTAATAATTAATAATTAAAATAATAAATAATATCAATGATTAGTATAATTCGTCATTAATTCCGCCTGTAATAATTATTTATAATATAATTGTTTATTCCAAACAATCCTCTCCCGTGCTAGTATTCCTGCGCATAGCAGGTTAGCCGAAACGTGGAGATTGTTGACCAGTGGCCTAAACTCCGATCAACGCTACATAATCTAACAAGAAATATCTAATTGAAACAGTCCTTAGACTGTTTCTGGTGGCAGCGACTACTACATTGTTTAAAATTTCAAAATTTGGATAGCGAAACGTAACAATATATATATATATATATAGATAAAAATTTTGGTGGCAGCGGTGGGATACGCTCCACGGAGGATTACAGTTGGTATAAACAATAACATACGCTCATAGGTTTAAAGTTTTTTCAATTTATTAACTGAAACATACACATAAACATATACAAAAAGAAAGGAAAAAAAAAACATGGCGGTCGCACGAGACTCACTAAACGAGGACACGATTACGTTGTTGTCGGAAAAATTGAAAGCGTGGGACGAGAATTTTCGCGTACTAACCGACATTAATGCAAGTCTAAGCAGAGTGGAAGTAGGGAATCGAGAGATACCGAAATTCCCACATCGACGCCGTTAATTCCGCGAGGAATAAGACCCATTAATGATAATTTTCAACCAATTAAACTAAAAGACACGATCAAGTCAGTGCCAGTGTTCGACGGCCATCGACCACCGGTATTTCAATTTTTAAGGGCATGCGAACGAGCTCGAAGATTCGTGCCGCCGACGCAGAATCGTCCGATACCTCCGAATAATTATAATGGAAACAACACTCGTCCCCTATACGATAGTAACAACATCTGAAACCACCACCAGGATTGGAGATTTGTATCGCCGTCGTGGAATCGTCTAAGCGACCCGGGAATAGAGAAAGATATTAGGAAAAGAGCAAGAGCAATAACCTGGAAAGAAAAATGCGTAGATAAACATCTCAAAAGAGATCCAAGTCAAAGGAGGGATGCTGATTATTTGAAACAACCAACCTTCCAATACAAACACTGTTCCGTTGCTGCGATAAAAGACGATGTTACTTTAAGTAGCAAGAGAACGCACGGCACCACAGACGAAATCATGAGTCAAAAATCTCCCGAATCCCCAGCCAAAATAAACAACACTAATATCAAAGAACTTTCAGAAGAGGCAGAAACTAGGAAATTGAACGACGAAACGAAAGGCGACGTTTATCCCCTGCCTAATATCACGGTTGACTCGGCAAGAATACAAAAGCAAGGTTCCACGAATTTTGTGAACGTTTCAAATATAATACGAAAAGAGATAGCGAGCGTATCACCCTCAAAAACTTCTATAAAACCATCAGAAAGTAACTTTATCGAACTCAAAGTCAAGCCATTAAATTCTAAGAAAACTCAGACTATAGAGAATAAAAGTATAGCCATCCCTAAACCCAAAACAGAATCTATAAGCAAAAAGGTTTGTAATAAAAATTCAAAGAATAATTCTAAATCTACTGAAAATATTCCTAAATGTCCCATACAAGTATCACCGGGTGTTGGACTCAGATTCGGACGTCGACCTTTCCGGATGGTTTCAATAGAAATAAAAGAAACCTCAAATACTCCTACCGCGAGAATAGTCTCCCCAGATTTGAACACGAAGGCGAACCTACTGCTAGACTCCGGATCAGAAATTAACATTATCAAGAAACCTGCCTTACCCGAGTCAGCGATCATCAACGAGCAAGAGATAATTGAAGTTCGAGGAATTACGGCAACGAGCCTGGTCACCCTAGGGCAGACAATAATACAGGTTGCGGGCCACCCCGTTACTTTCCATGTAGTTGATGATTCCCTGCTGATCAATCAAGACGGAATCTTAGGTTCCGAATTTTTTGCAAAATACAGAGCCCGTTTGGATTACGGGCAAAAACATATCAAATGGGGGGATATCTACATCCCGTTTGATACAAAAGAAAAGATAATTGTGCCGAAACGAAGTTCGGTACCCTGTACCATAAATATCGCAAATCCGGAGGAAATTGAGGGATTCATCCCCAAAATCGAACCGATTAAGGGAGTCTATTTCGGAAATGCGGTCGTGAAAAACCATAAGGGACGTGGTTATTTAAGAATAATTAATACCACCTCGAGGGATTACGAATTTACCGTACCCACAATAGTAATAAAAAAATTTGCAACTCCTACTCCGCCCTCTGATACTACGTGCAACGCCGTTTCAGCATCTGAGGGAAATAGGTTCGACAAAATAATGGAATTATTGCGACTAGAGCATTTAAATGAAGAAGAAAAGAGGAACGTCGAAGCGCTAATACGGAAGAATCAAGATAGATTTCATCTCCCAGGGGAGACACTAGAAGGAACAGACGTTTTACAACACGAAATTGCTACCACAGATGAGATACCGATCAATGTTAAACAATACCGGTATCCTCCCGTACATCGGGAAGAAATAAACCGCCAGATTCAAGAACTACTAGAAACGGACGTTGTGGAATCATCGACATCTCCGTATAACTCCCCATTATGGATCGTGCCGAAGAAACCGGACTCTCAAGGTAACAAACGATGGAGAATGGTTATTGATTACAGGAAATTAAATGACAAAACAATAGGCGATGCCTATCCACTACCCAATATCACTGAAATATTGGACCAATTGGGAAGTGCGAAATACTTTTCCACGTTCGATCTAGCATCTGGGTTCCACCAAATCCATATGTCATCGAAAGATGCCCACAAAACTGCATTCTCGACGCCATATGGTCATTTTCAGTTCAAACGAATGCCTTTCGGACTGAAAAATGCACCAGCAACGTTCCAGCGGTTGATGAATTCGATACTGTCAGGGTTGCAAGGAATAGAGCTGTTCGTTTATCTGGATGATATAGTAATTTATTCCACATCCATTCACGAAAATGAGATTAAATTTAATCGACTTATGGACAGATTACGGAGAGCTAAATTGCAACTGCAACCGGACAAGTGCGAATTCTTACGACACGAAGTAAAATATTTGGGACATGTAATCAGTGAGAATGGAGTTAAACCTGACCCAAAGAAAATCGAGGCAGTTTCAAATTTTCCACGGCCAAGGAAATCAAAAAATGTTAAACAATTTTTGGGATTAGCTGGATATTACCGAAGGTTCATACCCAATTTCTCCAAGGTTGCGAAACCATTGACGCAATTACTAAAAAAGGACGTTGCGTTCAAGTGGACGGAAAACCAAGAAGATGCATTCAACACCTTGAAAACAGCCCTTATAACAGAACCCATTTTGCAGTACCCGGACTTCTCTCAACCATTCAATCTCACGACAGACGCATCTGGATATGCCGTGGGCGGCGTACTAAGCCAAGGACCTATCGGAAAAGACCTACCGATCGCATACGCCTCAAGATTATTGAACCCCGCCGAACAAAATTATTCCACGATAGAAAAGGAATGCCTAGCGATCGTTTACAGCGCAATGCACTTCCGACCGTATTTGTACGGGAGAAAATTCACCATTATAACCGATCATAAACCTCTGGTGTGGATGCATTCTATCAAAGATCCTACTTCAAGAATTTGGAAGTGGAAACTAAAATTGGCGGATTTCGAATTCGACATTATACACAAAGAAGGTAAGGCAAACGCGAATGCAGACGCCTTATCTAGAAACCCCCCTGAGGTTTGTTTGCCAATCAGGAAAAGAGAGGAAGATTCACCGAGTCGATATCCCGCACCCAAGAGATTTGAACTAGACACACTAACCGAAGACTCCCCCACATTTGAAGTTAAACCACGCGAACTATCGCAGCACAATAGACCAGGAAAACAAGAAAAAATTTCCATTCGAAAATACGTCACCATAGAAGAAACACCCACAAAACATTTTGACCACGCATTAGCCGAAATCGACGTAAACACAGACGAGGAAACAATCACTCAAGAGATAACCGACATCGATAAAACGAATGAAGAAGAACCCCCTATAACAATTTCCGAACCAATTCAGCAACAAGGAAAGGACGCAATGCCTGCGGTACTTTCAGAGCTAAGAATCTTGGAAACGCGAGACTCGATTACGAGAGTAAACGACCATAGAATAATATTCGTCGATATACATGGCACTCCGATAGATAAAGGGGCCTTAGAAATGAAGGAAGCAGGAAAACTGCCGTATTATAGAGATTTAATGTTGGGAAGAGTAATATTGAATCAAGATTCCGGAAAATACATCGTGTCCCTACCCGTAAAGGAAGATCGAAACTCTCCAATAACGCCAGAAAATATATTGAACTCATTGAAATCTTTACTGGATGTGGTAAAAGAAAACCAATTAACGTCCTTTAGCATCAGCAAAACAAACCTGGAAGAAATACCTTGGCGATATACAATCAGGAAACTGAAAGAAGTATTCATGGGAGAAACCATAGCTATTACCATCTGTACCGGGGAAATAATTATCCCACCGGTGGAAGCGCGAAGCAACATAATACGAGAAAAGCACGAATCACCTGTAGCAGGACATAAGGGAGTAACAAAAACTTACCAAAGAGTACGACAATACTACTATTGGAAAACCATGAAGAAAGAAATCCAGGAATACGTGAGAACATGCAAAGAATGCCAATTGAAAAAGTTAACCAGAATAAAAACAAGGCAACCCATGGTGCTCACAGACACACCAGGTAAAGCGTTCGATAAAATTAGTATGGATATCGTCGGTCCATTACCACAGACACAAAAGGGAAATAAATACATATTAACTATCCAAGACTTACTGACAAAATATTCAATCGGGATCCCGATGGCGGGAATCTCTTCGGCCGAGATAGCTGACGTTTTCGTAAAACAATTCATTTGCCGATTCGGTTCACCGAGGGCTATCCTTACTGATCGGGGAGCAAATTTTACATCCTCGCTGATGAAAAAAGTAGCAAAAAGATTTCGCATAAAAAGGTATACCACGTCAGCATACCATCCACAAAGCAACGGCTCCATCGAAAGATCTCACCACGTATTAACTGAATACCTCAACCTGTACATCGAAAATTCCAGAAACTGGGACGAATGGGTGGAATTAGCCATGTTCTCCTACAATACCTCCGTACACGAAGGAACAAAATTCTCCCCACACGAACTAGTCTTTGGGCACTTAGCCAGAGAACCTACTGGCGAGATGATAACCGAGGAGAATATGGAACCAACATATGCAGAGTATCTCAGAGACCTGTTCGATAAAATCATCACCGTTCAACAAATGGCAAGAGAAAATCTGATAAAATCCAAATTAAAGTCAAAAGAATACTATGACAGACGAATCAACCCGCAAAATTTCAAAATAGGAGATCTAGTATATCTATTAAAGGAACCCAGAAGAGGAAAATTTTCCGACCAATATTCGGGACCGCATAAAGTGTTGGAAATTTTAGAAAACCAAAACGTCATGATTGAAGTGAAAAGGATTCCGCGAACAGTGCACTTAAATAAGTTAAAATTAGCGCATAACCGAAATAAACAATAAACGAAACGTTTTCAGAAGGTAACACAGTACAGTAGTATGTAGTGTAGTGCTGCTTGTCGAATAATGCGGATAATGGAAACCTAAAAAGAAAAGGAAATTACTATGTACTTTCTAAACATTACTCAAATATAAAATGTATTAATTCAATAAAGTGATTAAAACGGTGAAAGTGAAAAGTACCTTGTGAACAATTAACTATTGTAAAAGGAAGTGTATATGCAAAGACAGGCCATAAGCCCATATTCGTAAAACATAACTTATGACAGCCATCTGAAACAAATGGAAGAATTAACCTCAATTACCTTAATACAAAATATAATAGTACTAAACGATTATAACAATATCGTGGTTAAACCAAAGTAAGTGCGACACTGCTTGTCGAATAGTGCAGATAGTGGAAACCTAAAAACAAAAGAAAGATTACTATTTGCGTTCTATAAAACGTGTTAATTCAATAACATAATTAAAGGCAGTGAAAGTAAAAAGTACCTAGTCCACAACTAATCATTGTAGAAGGAAGTGTACATGCAGGAATTCCGCAGAGATAAATTATGGATCCACTCCGTAGAACATAGAATACGACTGCCAGCTGAAACGAATGCAAGAACTGGCCTCAATTGCCTTGACATATATGAAAAGAAATAATACTATTAAAACTTACAACAAGATTGCCAATTACGTCGGGTAGGTGTCTTACGTGAGCGACGTAGCGTGTAGACTTGGAGAATAAAGACGAAGTAACTATGAACAGTAATAATATAGTGTACAAGTTCTAATCTATAATACATGAATTAGTCTCGACTTACATTACACGATTATTATTATACCTCACATATAGAAACAGATTTGTAATGCACAATAGCGGTCGCTCACACAATGCACTACGTGCATATTGAATTGATTAACTAAATGATATGTTTATACTCACAAATATAGGATGAATAAAGGTATCTGTAGTAAGTATTTTGAATATAATGAAAACCGGATGATGCCTTACACACGGTAACGCAGCATCGAAGGAATAGGATTTGAGAAACTACAAACGGTAATAATTCAATAAATAAGTTTTAACCAATAATACATAGATTAGCTCAAAAAATTATACTATACAAATATGAAATAATAATAAATCACTAATAATAAATCACATAATTACTAAGTAACAACAGATTAATAGGGAAGATATAGAAATAGCTAATAAAATAGAAATAGGCTAGAAATTAATCAAGATAGATTAGCCGAGCATTAATAATCAAACATGATTAAAATTAGGAATTATCATATTGTGTTAAGCTATTACAACATTACTATATTAAATTACGTATAAAGAAATAAGGTTATACTACACAGTGGTGACTGGTGACACTATGCACGCATTAGATTAAACCAATTAAACAAAAGCTACATAAATATAAACTACCTTATAATTAAACAGTGAAACGATTCTATTAGTAATTAATATTTTCGACAACGATATAATCCACACGCTATTACATTAAAATAACACACAGTATATATACACATATTACAACAAATACAAAACAATGTTAAATTAAACATACACATTACGACGAACACAAAACTAGACGTTGACACTTCACTAGAACGGAGTTGAAACTAAGTAACAAAACAATTATTACAATATCAAACAAATTTACAAAACACCACACTCTTATTTAAGACGTACACAAACATCCATTTTGGAAATCCGTCGCGAGCGTGAAGCAGTTCTCACGCATGCGCAATGAACTACATGCAATAATTATACATACTAAAATAAATACAGAATAATATTATTCCCACTTCAATTATACGTCAACTGCTAAAATAAAGTCACAAATAATTAACAAATAAATAACAAAACCGCATGAATAAAATTCACCATATACTAGAGACATTCATGAACGGCCATCTTAGATTGTCACGAATAGGGAATAGTCCTTACGCACGCGCAATGAAACACATATACATAAATAATATTAATTTTATTTGAATTACACGTCACCTACTAAAATAAAGTTAAAAATAATTAACAGATAGATAATTAATTCGATATTGGCAAAAGTCACCACATATTAGGGACATCCACCACCAATCAACGCATGTATGTAGTAACTTTAATACTTTACAAATAAATTATATTTCTAATAAAAAAATAATAAAAAGACGGGTACGATAATCTAGACTTAGGCTATCGCGACCCATACGAAGACCCTCCAACACGTTTTTATGCACACAAATTCAAAGAGCGCGTTGTAGATTGTGTGAAATACAAATAACAAAACTCCAACCCGCGATATTTTGTCTGCAATGCATAAATGTCAATCTTAACACGACACAATAACCCCAAAGAAATCTTTTGATGTAAGGAATTGTAGTTCGCGCTGTTGCCCGTTAGGATGGACCAACAACCAATCGCAACTACATCTGCTACGATCAGTCAAATTTCCTTCGGAAATTTGAACACCAAGGGCGGGGGTGTCACGTCCCGCGTTCCGCACGTGACGCCACGAACCAATAACTTATGAATAATTAAACACGACCAATAATAATAAATTAACTAATAACTAACCAATCAAAATAAAAGAATTATACGACAGACAATCAAAATGAAATAAATGAATCAATAAGAAGAAACACTACAACCAATCAGCAATGACATATAAAATACAAATAAAATGAAATAATTAAATGAACCAATAAATAAAACAAGCCGCGATTCAAATGTATGAGATTTCTCTGCGAAAACACATGTATATACACACACGTGTATGCATATCTGTGTGTGTGACCTACTTCGTGAATCTGAATAATTGGTAATCTAATAAAATATAAAAGAAATAAAATATACTACACTACATCAGCATTCTAATGAAAGTGAAAATTGTATACAAGATTACTCTGCGACACACACATATATAGATAAACACATGCGTACGCGTATCTTTGGGAAAAATTCATAATATATATATATATATATATATGTATGTATACGTTATTAAACCATTAAAACGCAAAGAAATAAATATATAGATTTACATTTCTACGAACCTAGAGAATTATATACGAAACCCACATTATGGAATATTCAACCAATTAACGATCCGAGAAACAATGAGAATAACAATACGCGCACATATACATATGCATATATATATTTTACATAATGGAAAATTACATTGTGAAATGTATATACATATATACACATAGTATTATATCGAACAACTACTCATCTAATATACAAAACCACCTTGTAAAAATTACATTACTGAACATTCAACTAAACCAACTGAAGATTTAGTATAATAATATATAGTAATATAATAATATATATATATACATAGATATGTGAAATAGCGTTGTATATAACCGGAAACAATACAAATGTCACACGACTTCTTCAACAACTTCGACTCTTCGTTCCTGCCGACAACACCTCACACGATGACTGCGTCTTCTAGGGCCACTTACGGATTCTTTACAATTCTTCTTCTTCTTGCACTGAAATATCATATGCAGTGAATAAAATACGAAAGAAGCAGGATGAACTAAATAAAAGAAATCATAACAAGATACACACCGAGACAGTCCGCATGGGAACCTCTGACAAAGATACCTCCGTATCTATCATTAAACGCATAATAATCAAGACGCACAAACCTCATTTGGAAGTCGACACCACTCACAGCGTGCCAATGCAAGGGAGGAAAACGAATGAAATTGTATTTCGTGAAGACGTTTCACCACTTTCCATAGATCAGAAACTGGAGTTACACAACTAATAACCTAATAACAAGAAAGTAATATAAAATATACACGATTTAATATATAGCAAATATGGACATATAAATCTACAAGGAGCAAAATATATCTCATATTGTCAAATAAAACCAAATTGTCAAAAGATCATCAGGACACGACGCCAACGAGGGTGCCACTGTGCCTATTTGGATGGAAAACCGCCACTTCAGCATCATCCTTCGCACATATTCACACACGCACGTCGATCACGTCATCTCGTACCATTCACATATCTTCTTCCTCTTGCGCTAAAACAAATTCACAAGTTTAAGGAAACAAACAACATGCGAAACGAGATAGAATACTAAAAACACATACTCACACAGTTCGCACAGGCGCGGACGCTTTTGTATCCATCACTCAACATAACCTGTAATCATCAAAATCCACGTTCTCTCATGGAAACTCTAAAAACCTGCAGCATTGCGATTCCCACCGGAACGAACTGTCACGTGACTGTCATCCCATTGGGGATGTCATTATAAAAAGCGTAGCGACACAATTCAAATCAGAGTAATCGTTACCAGCTGAATAAAGGAATAGAAGAGAGTAATTGTTAGCGTTCGGGAGAATTTAGCGAAAAATAAAGAAGAGTCAGATTAATTGTTAGCGTTAGCGTTAGCGATTAATTGTTAGTGGTTCAGTTAGAACAATCAGAGTAATTGTGAAAAGAGAGTAACTGCCATTAGTTGGTTCAGTTAGAATATAGTCAGAGAAATTGTTAGCGTTCGGGAGAATTTAACGAAATTAAAGAAGAGTAATTCAGTTAGAATAAAGAAATAGGATAGAGCAATTGTGATTAGTTGGTTCAGGAGAATTTAGCGAAAATAAGGAGAGTAATTGTTAGTCGTTCAATTGAATTTGAGTGAGTCTGATATCAGTTCGTTCAGTTGATTTAATTAGAATTTAAGTTAGGATTAGAGAATAATTGTTCGTTCCAGTTCGAGTTTAAGAATTACGAGATATAAATGTTATTAGTCAGTTCGAATTATAAAATAATTGTTATTAGTCAGTTAGAATTAAAACAATAGTTGGCTCAAGTTTTTGTGTTAGAATTTCGAATTGTTAAACACGTCCGGACACACTGTTGTTTACACTGTTCAAATTAAATAAAGATTAAAACGAAAAATTATAGAAGTGTCGATCTTTGTAAAACCGGAATCACCCCAGCGGCCTGCCCATTCATCAGCGGAGACCAACGTCAGGTGAGTCAACTTTAATTATTATTAATAATTAATAATTAAAATAATAGATAATATCAATGATTAGTATAATTCGTCATTAATTCCGCCTGTAATAATTATTTATAATATAATTGTTTATTCCAAACAATCCTCTCCCGTGCTAGTATTCCTGCACATAGCAGGTTAGCCGAAACGTGGAGATTGTTGACCAGTGGCCTAAACTCCGGTCAACGCTACATAATCTAACAAGAAATATCTAATTGAAACAGTCCTTAGACTGTTTCTGGTGGCAGCGACTACTACATTGTTTAAAATTTCAAAATTTGGATAGCGAAACGTAACAGTATAACGTTATAACGCATTACGTTATATAGTATAACGTTATATGGTATATCGTTATAACGTATTACGTTATATAGCATAACGTTATATGGTATATCGTTATAACGTATTACGTTATATAGCATAACGTTATAACGCATTGCGTTATATAGTGTAACGTTATGTGGCATATCCTTATAACATATTACGTTATATAGTATAATGTTATAACGCATTACGTTATATAGTATAACGTTATATAGTATATCGTTATAACGCATTACGTTATATAGTATAACGTTATATGGTATATCGTTATAACGTATTACGTTACATAGCATAACGTTAGATGGTATACCGTTATAACGTATTACGTTATATAGTACACCGTTATACGGTATATCGTTATAACGTATTACGTTACATAGCATAATGTTAGATGGTATATCGTTATAACGTATTACGTTATATAGTATAACGTAATGTGGCATATCCTTATAACGTATTACGTTATATAGTATAACGTTATATAGAGTATCGGTGTAACGCATTCCGTTATATTGTATAACGTTAAATGGTATATCGTTATAACGTATTACGTTATATAGCATAACGTTATAACGCATTGCGTTGTATATATTAACGTTATATAGTATAATGTTATAACGTATTACGTTATATGGTATAACGTTATATGGCATATCCATCTAACGTATTACGTTATATAGTATAACGTTATAACACATTACGTTATATAGTATAACGTTATATAGTATATCGTTATAACGCATTACGTTATATAGTATAACGTTATAACGCATTACGTTATATAGTATAACGTTATATAGTATATCGGTATAACGCATTACGTTATATAGTATAACGTTATATGGTATATCGTTATAACGTATTACGTTATATAGTATAACGTTATATGGCATATCTATATACCCCATTACGTTACATAGTATAACGTTATAACGCATTACGTCATATAGTATAACGTTGTATGTCATGTCCTTATAACGTATTACGTTATATAGTATAACGTTACAATGCATTACGTTATATAGTATACCGTTATATGTCATATCCTTATAACGTATTACGTTATATAGTATAACGTTATATGGCATACCTATATAACGCATTACGTTATATAGTATAACGTTATATAGTATATCGGTATAACGCATTACGTTATATAGTATAACGTTATATGGTATATCGTTATAACGTATTACGATATATAGCATAACGTTATATGGTATATCGTTATAGCGTATTACGTTATAAAGCATAACGTTATAACGCATTACGTTATATAGTATAACGTTATGTGACATATCCTTATAACATATTACGTTATATAGTATAACGTTATATAGTATATCGTTATAACGCATTACGTTATATAGTATAACGTTATATGGAATATCGTTATAACGTATTACGTTATATGGCATAACGTTATATGGTATATCGTTATAACGTATTACGTTATATAGCATAACGTTATAACGCATTGCGTTATATAATATAACGTTATATAGTATAACGTTACAACGCAATACGTTATATAGTATAACGTTATAACGCATTACGTTATATAGTATAACGTTATATGGCATATCTATATACCGCATTACGTTACATAGTATAACGTTATAACGCATTACGTCATATAGTATAACGTTGTATGTCATGTCCTTATAACGTATTACGTTATATAGTATAACGTTATAATGCATTACGTTATATAGTATAACGTTATATGTCATATCCTTATAACGTATTACGTTATATAGCATCACGTTATATGGCATATCTATATAACGCATTACGTTATATAGTATAACGTTATAACGCATTACGCTATATAGTGTAACGTTATAACGCATTACGTTATATAGTATAACGTCATGTGGCATATCCTTGTAACGTATTACGTTATATAGTAGAACGTTATAATGCATTACGTTATGTAGTATAACGCTATATGGCATATCCATATAACGTATTACATTATATAGTACAACGTTTATAACGCGTTACGTTATATAGTATAACCTTATATGGTATATCGTTATAGCGTATTACGTTATATAGCATAACCTTATAAGGTATATAGTTATAACGTATTACGTTATATAGCATAACGTTATAACGCATTACGTTATATAGTATAACGTCATGTGGCATATCCTTATAACGTATTACGTTATATAGTATAACGTTATATGGTATATCGTGATAACGTATTTCTTTACATAGCATAACGTTAGATGGTATATCGTTATAACGTATTACGTTATATAGTATAACGTCATATGGCATATCCTTATAACGTATTACGTTATATAGTATAACGTTATAACGCATTACGTTATATAGTATAACGTTATATAGAGTATCGGTATAACGCATTACGTTGTATAGTATAACGTTATATGGTATATGGTTATAACGCATTACGTTATATAGCATAACGTTATATGGTATATCGTTATAACGTATTACGTTATATAGCATAACGTTATAACGCATTGCGTTATATAGATTAACGTTATATAGTATAATGTTATAACGTATTACGTTATATGGTATAACGTTATATGGCATATCCATCTAACGTATTACGTTATATAGTATAACGTTATAACGCATTACGTTATATTGTATAACGTTATATAGTATATCGTTATAACGCATTACGTTATATAGTATAACGTTATATGGTATATCGTTATAGCATATTACGTTATATAGCATAACCTTATATGCTATATAGTTATAACGTATTACGTCATATAGCATAACGTTAGATGGTATATCGTTATAACGTATTACGTTATATAGTATAACGTCATGTGGTATATCCTTATAACGTATTACGTTATATAATATAACGTTATATCGCATTACGTTATATAGTATAATGCTATAACGCATTACGTTATGTAGTATAACGTTATATAGTATATCGGTATAACGCATTACGTTATATAGTATAACGTTATATGGTATATCGTTATAACGTATTACGTTATATAGCATAACGTTATAACGCATTACGTTATATAATATAGCGTTATACAGTATAACGTTATAACGCATTACGTTATATAGTATAACGTTATGTGGCATATCCATGTAACGTATTACGTTATATAGTATAACGTTACAACGCAATACGTTATATAGTATAACGCTATAACGCATAACGTTATATAGTATAACGATATATGGCATAACTATATAACGCATTACGTTACATAGTATAACCTTATAACGCATTTCGTCATATAGTATAACGTTGTATGTCATGTCCTTATAACGTATTACGTTATATAGTATAACGTTATAATGCATTACGTTATATAGTATAACGTTATATGGCATATCCATATAACGTATTACGTTATATGGTATAACGTTATATGGCATATCCATATAACGTATTACGTTATATGGTATATCGTTATAGCCTATTACGTTATATAGCATAACCTTATATGGTATATAGTTATAACGTATTACGTTATATAGCATAACGTTATAACGCATTACGTTATATGGTATAACGTTATCTGGCATATCCTTATAACATATTACGTTATATAGTATAACGTCATGTGGCAAATCCTTATAACGTATAACGTTATATATTATAACGTTATAATGCACTACATTATATAGTATAACGTTATATGGCATATCCATATAACGTATTACGTTATATAGTATAACGTTATAACGCATGCCGTTATGTAGTATAACGTTATAACGCATTACGTTATATAGTATAACGTTATATAGTATATCGGTATAACGCATTACGTTATTTAGTATAACGTTATATGGTATATCGTTATAACGTATTACGTTATGAGGAATAACGTTATATGGTATATCGTTATAACGTATTACGTTATATAGCATAACGTTATATGGTATATCGTTATAACGTATTACGTTATATAGCATAACGTTATAACGCATTGCGTTATATAGTATAACGTTATGTGGCATATCCTTATAACATATTACGTTATATAGTATAATGTTATAACGCATTACGTTATATAGTATAACGTTATATGGTATATCGTTATAACGTATTACGTTACATAGCATAACGTTAGATGGTATATCCTTATAACGTATTACGTTATATAGTATAACGTTATATGGCATATCCATATAACGTATAACGTTATATAGTATAACGTTATAACCCATTACGTTATATAGTATAACTTCATAACGCATTACGTTATACAGTATAACGTTCTATAGTATAATGTTATAACGTATTACGTTATATGGTAAGACGTTATAACGTATTACGTTATATAGCATAATGTTATAACGCATTACGTTATATAGTATAACGTTATATGGTATATCGTTATAACGTATTACGTTATATAGCATAACGTTATAACGCATTATGTTATATAGTATAACGTTATATGGTATATCCTTATAACGTATTACGTTATATAGTATAACGTTATAGCGCATTACGTTATATAGTATAACGTTATATGGTATATCGTTATAACGTATTACGTTATATAGCATAACGTTATATGGTATTTAGTTATAACGTATTACGTTACATAGCATAATGTTATAACGCATTACATTATATAATATAATGATATAACGTATTACGTTACATAGTATTACGTTATGTGGCATAACCATATAACGTATTACGTTACATAGTATAATGTTATAACGTATTAAGATATATACTATAACGTTATGTGGCATATCCATATAACGTATTACGTTATATACTATAAGGTTATAACGCATTACGTTATATAGTATAACGTTATATTGGATATCCATATAACGTATTACGTTATATAGTATAACGTTATATGGCATATCCATATAACGTATTACGTTATATAGTATAACGCTATAACGCATTACGTTATATAGTATAACGTTATATGTCATATCCTTGTAACGTATTACGTTATATAGTATAACGTTATAACGCATTAAGTTATATAGTATAACGTTATATGTCATATCCTTGTAACGTATTACGTTATATAGTATAACGTTATAACGCATTAAGTTATATAGTATAACGTTATATAGTATATCGTTATAACGTATTACGTTATATACTATAACGTTATGTGGCATATCCTTATAACGTATTACGTTATATAGTATAACGTTATGTGGCATATCCTTATAACGTATTACGTTATATAGTATAACGTTATGTGGCATAACCTTATAACGTATTTCGTTATATAGTCTAACGTTATATGGCATATCCATATAACGTATTACGTTATATAGTATAAGGTTATAACGCATTACGTTATATAGTATAACGTTATATGGCATATCCATATAACGTATTACGTTGTACAGTATAACGTTATAACGCATTACGTTATATAGTATAACGTTATGTGGCATATCCTTATAACGTATTACGTTATATAGTGTAACGTTATAACGCATTACGTTATATAGTATAACGTTATATGTCATATCCTTATAAGGCATTACGTTATATAGTATAACGTTATGTGGTATATCCTTAGAACGTATTACGTTATATAGTATAACGTTATAACGCATTACGTCATATAGTGTAATGTTATATGGCATATCCTTATAACGTATTACGTTATATAGTATAACGTTATAACGCATTACGTTATACAGTATAACGTTATGTGGCATATCCATATAACGTATTACGTTATATAGTATAACGTTACAACGCAATACGTTATATAGTATAACGCTATAACGCATAACGTTATATAGTATAACGATATATGGCATATCTATATAACGCATTACGTTACATAGTATAACCTTATAACGCATTTCGTCATATAGTATAACGTTGTATGTCATGTCCTTATAACGTATTACGTTATATAGTATAACGTTATAATGCATTACGTTAATAGTATAACGTTATATGGCATATCCATATAACGTATTACGTTATATGGAATAACGTTATATGGCATATCCATATAACGTATTACGTTATATGGTATATCGTTATAGCGTATTACGTTATATAGCATAACCTTATATGGTATTTAGTTATAACGTATTACGTTACATAGCATAATGTTATAACGCATTACATTATATAATATAATGATATAACGTATTACGTTACATAGTATTACGTTATGTGGCATAACCATATAACGTATTACGTTACATAGTATTACGTTATGTGGCATAACCATATAACGTATTACGTTACATAGTATAATGTTATAACGTATTACGATATATGGTATAACGTTATGTGGCATATCCATATAACGTATTACGTTATATAGTATAACGTTATAACGGGTTACGTTATATAGTATAACCTTATATGGTATATCGTTATAGCGTATTACGTTATATAGCATAACCTTATAAGGTATATAGTTATAACGTATTAAGTTATATAGCATAACGTTATAACGCATTGCGTTATATAGTATAACGTTATGTGGCATATCCTTATAACATATTACGTTATATAGTATAATGTTATAACGCATTACGTTATATAGTATAACGTTATATGGTATATCGTTATAACGTATTACGTTACATAGCATAACGTTAGATGGTATATCCTTATAACGTATGACGTTATATAGTATAACGTTATATGGCATATCCATATAACGTATTACGTTATATGGTATATCGTTATAGCGTATTACGTTATATAGCATAACCTTATATGGTATTTAGTTATAACGTATTACGTTACATAGCATAATGTTATAACGCATTACATTATATAATATAATGATATAACGTATTACGTTACATAGTATTACGTTATGTGGCATAACCATATAACGTATTACGTTACATAGTATAATGTTATAACGTATTACGATATATGGTATAACGTTATGTGGCATATCCATATAACGTATTACGTTATATAGTATAACGTTATAACGGGTTACGTTATATAGTATAACCTTATATGGTATATCGTTATAGCGTATTACGTTATATAGCATAACCTTATAAGGTATATAGTTATAACGTATTACGTTATATAGCATAACGTTATAACGCATTGCGTTATATAGTATAACGTTATGTGGCATATCCTTATAACATATTACGTTATATAGTATAATGTTATAACGCATTACGTTATATAGTATAACGTTATATGGTATATCGTTATAACGTATTACGTTACATAGCATAACGTTAGATGGTATATCCTTATAACGTATTACGTTATATAGTATAACGTTATATGGCATATCCATATAACGTATAACGTTATATAGTATAACGTTATAACCCATTACGTTATATAGTATAACGTCATAACGCATTACGTTATACAGTATAACGTTCTATAGTATAATGTTATAACGTATTACGTTGTATGGTAAGACGTTATAACGTATTACGTTATATAGCATAATGTTATAACGCATTACGTTATATAGTATAACGTTATATGGTATATCGTTATAACGTATTACGTTATATAGCATAACGTTATAACGCATTATGTTATATAGTATAACGTTATATGGTATATCCTTATAACGTACTACGTTATATAGTATAACGTTATAGCGCATTACGTTATATAGTATAACGTTATATGGTATATCGTTATAACGTATTACGTTATATAGCATAACGTTATATGGTATTTAGTTATAACGTATTACGTTACATAGCATAATGTTATAACGCATTACATTATATAATATAATGATATAACGTATTACGTTACATAGTATTACGTTATGTGGCATAACCATATAACGTATTACGTTACATAGTATAATGTTATAACGTATTACGATATATAGTATAACGTTATGTGGCATATCCATATAACGTATTACGTTATATAGTATAAGGTTATAACGCATTACGTTATATAGTATAACGTTATATTGGATATCCATATAACGTATTACGTTATATAGTATAACGTTATATGGCATATCCATATAACGTATTACGTTATATAGTATAACGTTATAACGCATTACGTTATATAGTATAACGTTATATGTCATATCCTTGTAACGTATTACGTTATATAGTATAACGTTATAACGCATTAAGTTATATAGTATAACGTTATATGTCATATCCTTGTAACGTATTACGTTATATAGTATAACGTTATAACGCATTAAGTTATATAGTATAACGTTATATGGCATATCCATACAACGTATTACGTTGTATAGTATAACGTTATAACGCATTACGTTATATAGTATAACGTTATATGGCATATCCATACAACGTATTACGTTGTATAGTATAACGTTATAACGCATTACGTTATATAGTATAACGTAATGTGGCATATCCTTATAACGTATTACGTTATATAGTGTAACGTTATAACGCATTAAGTTATACAGTATAACGTTATATGTCATATCCTTATAAGGCATTACGTTATATAGTATAACGTTATGTGGCATATCCTTAGAACGTATTACGTTATATAGTATAACGTTATAACGCATTACGTCATATAGTGTAATGTTATATGGCATATCCTTATAACGTATTACGTTATATAGTATAACGTTATAACGCATTACGTTATACAGTATAACGTTATATAGTGTAACGTTATGTGGCATAACCTTATAACGTATTACGTTATATAGTATAAGGTTATAACGCATTACGTTATATAGTATAACGTTATATGGCAAATCCATATAACGTATTACGTTATATAGTATAATGTTATAACGCATTACGTTATATAGTAAAACGTTATATGTCATATCCTTATAACGTATTACGTTATATAGTATAACGTTATAACGCATTACGTTATACAGTATAACGTTATATAGTGTAACGTTATGTGGCATAACCTTATAACGTATTACGCTATATAGTGTAACGTTATAACGCATTAAGTTATACAGTATAACGTTATATGTCATATCCTTATAAGGCATTACGTTATATAGTATAACGTTATGTGGCATATCCTTAGAACGTATTACGTTATATAGTATAACGTTATAACGCATTACGTCATATAGTGTAATGTTATATGGCATATCCTTATAACGTATTACGTTATATAGTATAACGTTATAACGCATTACGTTATACAGTATAACGTTATATAGTGTAACGTTATGTGGCATAACCTTATAACGTATTACGTTATATAGTATAAGGTTATAACGCATTACGTTATATAGTATAACGTTATATGGCAAATCCATATAACGTATTACGTTATATAGTATAATGTTATAACGCATTACGTTATATAGTAAAACGTTATATGTCATATCCTTATAACGTATTACGTTATATAGTATAACGTTATAACGCATTACGTTATACAGTATAACGTTATATAGTATAATGTTATAACGCATTACGTTATATAGTATAACGTTATGTGGCATATCCATATAACGTATTACGTTATATAGTATAACGTTACAACGCAATACGTTATATAGTATAACGCTATAACGCATAACGTTATATAGTATAACGATATATGGCATATCTATATAACGCATTACGTTACATAGTATAACCTTATAACGCATTTCGTCATATAGTATAACGTTGTATGTCATGTCCTTATAACGTATTACGTTATATAGTATAACGTTATAATGCATTACGTTAATAGTATAACGTTATATGGCATATCCATATAACGTATTACGTTATATGGTATAACGTTATATGGTATATCGTTATAGCGTATTACGTTATATAGCATAACCTTATATGGTATTTAGTTATAACGTATTACGTTACATAGCAAAATGTTATAACGCATTACATTATATAATATAATGATATAACGTATTACGTTACATAGTATTACGTTATGTGGCATAACCATATAACGTATTACGTTACATAGTATAATGTTATAACGTATTACGATATATGGTATAACGTTATGTGGCATATCCATATAACGTATTACGTTATATAGTATAACGTTATAACGGGTTACGTTATATAGTATAACCTTATATGGTATATCGTTATAGCGTATTACGTTATATAGCATAACCTTATAAGGTATATAGTTATAACGTATTACGTTATATAGCATAACGTTATAACGCATTGCGTTATATAGTATAACGTTATGTGGCATATCCTTATAACATATTACGTTATATAGTATAATGTTATAACGCATTACGTTATATAGTATAGCGTTATATGGTATATCGTTATAACGTATTACGTTACATAGCATAACGTTAGATGGTATATCCTTATAACGTATTACGTTATATAGTATAACGTTATATGGCATATCCATATAACGTATAACGTTATATAGTATAACGTTATAACCCATTACGTTATATAGTATAACGTCATAACGCATTACGTTATACAGTATAACGTTCTATAGTATAATGTTATAACGTATTACGTTGTATGGTAAGACGTTATAACGTATTACGTTATATAGCATAATGTTATAACGCATTACGTTATATAGTATAACGTTATATGGTATATCGTTATTACGTATTACGTTATATAGCATAACGTTATAACGCATTATGTTATATAGTATAACGTTATATGGTATATCCTTATAACGTACTACGTTATATAGTATAACGTTATAGCGCATTACGTTATATAGTATAACGTTATATGGTATATCGTTATAACGTATTACGTTATATAGCATAACGTTATATGGTATTTAGTTATAACGTATTACGTTACATAGCATAATGTTATAACGCATTACATTATATAATATAATGATATAACGTATTACGTTACATAGTATTACGTTATGTGGCATAACCATATAACGTATTACGTTACATAGTATAATGTTATAACGTATTACGATATATAGTATAACGTTATGTGGCATATCCATATAACGTATTACGTTATATAGTATAAATTTATAACGCATTACGTTATATAGTATAACGTTATATTGGATATCCATATAACGTATTACGTTATATAGTATAACGTTATATGGCATATCCATATAACGTATTACGTTATATAGTATAACGTTATAACGCATTACGTTATATAGTATAACGTTATATGTCATATCCTTGTAACGTATTACGTTATATAGTATAACGTTATAACGCATTAAGTTATATAGTATAACGTTATATGTCATATCCTTGTAACGTATTACGTTATATAGTATAACGTTATAACGCATTAAGTTATATAGTATAACGTTATATGGCATATCCATACAACGTATTACGTTGTATAGTATAACGTTATAACGCATTACGTTATATAGTATAACGTTATATGGCATATCCATACAACGTATTACGTTGTATAGTATAACGTTATAACGCATTACGTTATATAGTATAACGTAATGTGGCATATCCTTATAACGTATTACGTTATATAGTGTAACGTTATAACGCATTAAGTTATACAGTATAACGTTATATGTCATATCCTTATAAGGCATTACGTTATATAGTATAACGTTATGTGGCATATCCTTAGAACGTATTACGTTATATAGTATAACGTTATAACGCATTACGTCATATAGTGTAATGTTATATGGCATATCCTTATAACGTATTACGTTATATAGTATAACGTTATAACGCATTACGTTATACAGTATAACGTTATATAGTGTAACGTTATGTGGCATAACCTTATAACGTATTACGTTATATAGTATAAGGTTATAACGCATTACGTTATATAGTATAACGTTATATGGCAAATCCATATAACGTATTACGTTATATAGTATAATGTTATAACGCATTACGTTATATAGTAAAACGTTATATGTCATATCCTTATAACGTATTACGTTATATAGTATAACGTTATAACGCATTACGTTATACAGTATAACGTTATATAGTATAATGTTATAACGCATTACGTTATATAGTATAACGTTATGTGGCATAACCTTATAACGTATTACGTTATATAGTATAAGGTTATAACGCATTACGTTATATAGTATAACGTTATATGGCATATCCATATAACGTATTACGTTATATAGTATAAGGTTATAACGCATTACGTTATATAGTATAACGTTATATGGCATATCCATATAACGTATAACGTTATATAGCATAACGTTATAACGCATTGCGTTATATAGTATAACGTTATGTGGCATATCCTTATAACATATTACGTTATATAGTATAATGTTATAACGCATTACGTTATATAGTATAACGTTATATGGTATATCGTTATAACGTATTACGTTACATAGCATAACGTTAGATGGTATATCCTTATAACGTATTACGTTATATAGTATAACGTTATATGGCATATCCATATAACGTATAACGTTATATAGTATAACGTTATAACCCATTACGTTATATAGTATAACGTCATAACGCATTACGTTATACAGTATAACGTTCTATAGTATAATGTTATAACGTATTACGTTGTATGGTAAGACGTTATAACGTATTACGTTATATAGCATAACGTTATAACGCATTATGTTATATAGTATAACGTTATATGGTATATCCTTATAACGTATTACGTTATATAGTATAACGTTATAGCGCATTACGTTGTATAGTATAACGTTATATGGTATATCGTTATAACGTATTACGTTATATAGCATAACGTTATATGGTATTTTGTTATAACGTATTACGTTACATAGCATAATGTTATAACGCATTACATTATATAATATAATGATATAACGTATTACGTTACATAGTATTACGTTATGTGGCATAACCATATAACGTATTACGTTACATAGTATAATGTTATAACGTATTACGATATATAGTATAACGTTATGTGGCATATCCATATAACGTATTACGTTATATAGTATAAGGTTATAACGCATTACGTTATATAGTATAACGTTATATTGGATATCCATATAACGTATTACGTTATATAGTATAACGTTATATGGCATATCCATATAACGTATTACGTTATATAGTATAACGTTATAACGCATTACGTTATATAGTATAACGTTATATGTCATATCCTTGTAACGTATTACGTTATATAGTATAACGTTATAACGCATTAAGTTATATAGTATAACGTTATATGTCATATCCTTGTAACGTATTACGTTATATAGTATAACGTTATAACGCATTAAGTTATATAGTATAACGTTATATAGTATATCGTTATAACGTATTACGTTATATACTATAACGTTATGTGGCATATCCTTATAACGTATTACGTTATATAGTATAACGTTATGTGGCATATCCTTATAACGTATTACGTTATATAGTATAACGTTATGTGGCATAACCTTATAACGTATTTCGTTATATAGTCTAACGTTATATGGCATATCCATATAACGTATTACGTTATATAGTATAAGGTTATAACGCATTACGTTATATAGTATAACGTTATATGGCATATCCATATAACGTATTACGTTATATAGTATAACGTTATAACGCATTACGTCATATAGTGTAATGTTATATGGCATATCCTTATAACGCATTGCGTTATATAGTATAACGTTATGTGGTATATCCTTATAACGTATTACGTTATATATTATAACGTTATAATGCATTACGGTATATAGTATAACGTTATAACGCATTACGTTATACAGTATAACGTTATATAGCATAATGTTATAACGCAATACGTTATATAGTATAACGTTATATGGCATATCTATATAACGCATTACGTTACATAGTATAACCTTATAACGCATTTCGTCATATAGTATAACGTTGTATGTCATGTCCTTATAACGTATTACGTTATATAGTATAACGTTATAATGCATTACGTTATATAGTATAACGTTATATGGCATATCCATATAACGTATTACGTTATATGGTATAACGTTATATGGCATATCCATATAACGTATTACGTTATATGGTATATCGTTATACCGTATTACGTTATATAGCATAACCTTATATGGTATATAGTTATAACGTATTACGTTATATAGCATAACGTTATAACGCATTACGTTATATGGTATAACGTTATTTGGCATATCCTTATAACATATTACGTTATATAGTATAACGTCATGTGGCATATCCTTATAACGTATAACGTTATATAGTATAACGTTATAATGCACTACGTTATATAGTATAACGTTATATGGCATATCCATATAACGTATTACGTTATATAGTATAACGTTATAACGCATGACGTTATGTAGTATAACGTTATAACGCATTACGTTATATAGTATAACGTTATATAGTATATCGGTATAACGCATTACGTTATTTAGTATAACGTTATATGGTATATCGTTATAACGTATTACGTTATGAGGAATAACGTTATATGGTATATCGTTATAACGTATTACGTTATATAGCATAACGTTATATGGTATATCGTTATAACGTATTACGTTATATAGCATAACGTTATAACGCATTGCGTTATATAGTATAACGTTATGTGGCATATCCTTATAACATATTACGTTATATAGTATAATGTTATAACGCATTACGTTATATAGTATAACGTTATATGGTATATCGTTATAACGTATTACGTTACATAGCATAACGTTAGATGGTATATCCTTATAACGTATGACGTTATATAGTATAACGTTATATGGCATATCCATATAACGTATTACGTTATATGGTATATCGTTATAGCGTATTACGTTATATAGCATAACCTTATATGGTATTTAGTTATAACGTATTACGTTACATAGCATAATGTTATAACGCATTACATTATATAATATAATGATATAACGTATTACGTTACATAGTATTACGTTATGTGGCATAACCATATAACGTATTACGTTACATAGTATAATGTTATAACGTATTACGATATATGGTATAACGTTATGTGGCATATCCATATAACGTATTACGTTATATAGTATAACGTTATAACGGGTTACGTTATATAGTATAACCTTATATGGTATATCGTTATAGCGTATTACGTTATATAGCATAACCTTATAAGGTATATAGTTATAACGTATTACGTTATATAGCATAACGTTATAACGCATTACGTTATATTGTATAACGTTATATGTCATATCCTTATAACGTATTACGTTATATAGTATAACGTTATAACGCATTACGTTATATAGTATAACGTTATATAGTATATCGTTATAACGTATTACGTTATATACTATAACGTTATGTGGCATATCCTTATAACGTATTACGTTATATAGTATAACGTTATGTGGCATAACCTTATAACGTGTTACGTTATATAGTATAACGTTATATGTCATATCCTTATAACATATTACGTTATATAGTATAACGTTATAACGTATTACGTTATATAGTATAACCTTATAACGCATTACGTTATATAGTATAACGTTATATGTCATATCCTTATAACGTATTACGTCATATAGTATAACGTTATAACGCATTACGTTATATAGTATAACGTTATATGGTATATCGTTATAACGTATTACGTTATACAGTATAACGTTATAGCGCATTACGATATACAGTATAACGTTATATGGCATATCCATATATCGTATTACGTTATATAGTATAACGTTATAACGCATTACGTTATATAGTATAACGTTATATAATATATCGTTATAACGTATTACGATATATAGTATAACGTTATGTGGCGTATCCTTCTAACGTATTACGTTATATAGTATAACGTTATGTGGCATATCCTTATAACGTATTACGTTATATAGTGTAACGTTATAACGCATTACGTTATATAGTGTAACGTTATATGTCATATCCTTATAACGCATTACGTTATATAGTATAACGTTATGTGGCATATCCTTATAACGTATTACGTTATATAGTATAACGTTATAACGCATTACGTCATATAGTGTAATGTTATATGGCATATCCTTATAACGTATTGCGTTATATAGTATAACGTTATGTGGCATATACTTATAACGTATTACGTTACATAGTGTAACGTTATAACGGATTACGTTATATAGTATAACGCTTTGTGGCATATCCTTATAACGTATTACGTTATATAGTATAACGTTATAACGCATTACGTTATATAGTACAACGTTATATAATATATCGTTATAACGCATTACGTTATATACTATAACGTCATGTGGCATATCCTTATAACGTATTGCGTTATATAGTATAACGTTATGTGGCATATCCTTATAACGTATTACGTTATATAGTGTAACGTTATAACGCATAACGTTATATAGTATAACGTTATATGGCATATCCTTCTAACGTATTACGTTATATAGCATAACGTTATAACGCATTACGTTATATTGTATAACGTTATATGTCATATCCTTATAACGTATTACGTTATATAGTATAACGTTATAACGCATTACGTTATATAGTATAACGTTATATAGTATATCGTTATAACGTATTACGTTATATACTATAACGTTATGTGGCATATCCTTATAACGTATTACGTTATATAGTATAACGTTATGTGGCATAACCTTATAACGTGTTACGCTATATAGTATAACGTTATATGTCATATCCTTATAACATATTACGTTATATAGTATAACGTTATAACGTATTACGTTATATAGTATAACCTTATAACGCATTACGTTATATAGTATAACGTTATATGTCATATCCTTATAACGTATTGCGTTATATAGTATAACGTTATAACGCATTACGTTATATAGTATAACGTTATATAGTATATCGTTATAACGCATTACGTTATATAATATAACGTTATGTGGCATATCCTTATAACGTATTACGTTATATAGTATAACGTTATATGTCATATCCTTATAACGTATTACGTTATATAGTATAACGTTATATGGTATATCGTTATAACGAATTACGTTATATAGTATAACGTTATAGCGCATTACGATATACAGTATAACGTTATATGGCATATCCATATATCGTATTACGTTATATAGTATAACGTTATATAGTATATCGTTATAACGTATTACGATATATAGTATAACGTTATGTGGCATGTCCTTCTAACGTATTACGTTATATAGTATAACGTTATGAGGCTTATCCTTATAACGTATTACGTTATATAGTGTAACGTTATAACGCATTACGTTATATAGTATAACGTTATATGTCATATCCATATAACGCAATACGTTATATAGTATAACGTTATGTGGCATATCGTTATAACGTATTACGTTATATAGTATAACGTTATAACGCATTACGTCATATAGTGTAATGTTATGTGGCATATCCTTATAACGTATTGCGTTATATATTATAACGTTATGTGGCATATCCTTATAACGTATTACGTTATATAGTGTAATGTTATAACGCATTACGTTATATAGTATAACGTTATATAGTATATCGTTATATCGTATTACGATATATAGTATAACGTTATGTGGCATATCCTTATAACGTGTTACGTTATATAGTATAACGTTATGTGGCATATCCTTATAACGTATTACGTTATATAGTGTAACGTTATAACGCATTACGTTATATAGTATAACGTTATATGTCATATCCTTATAACGCATTACGTTATATAGTATAACGTTATGTGGCATATCCTTATAACGTATTACGTTATATAGTATAAAGTTATAACGCATTACGTCATATAGTGTAATGTTATATGGCATATCCTTATAACGTATTACGTTATATAGTATAACGTTATGTGGCATATCCTTATAACGTATTACGTTATATAGTGTAACGTTATAACGCATTACGTTATATAGTATAACGTTATGTGGCATATCCTTATAACGTATTACGTTGGGCACGTGATGATGGCGGCAAGCAGAACGGACACGTGTACGACGCTCCGTAGGCATAACCGAAATATCTGGGTAAATTAAAGAACTCGGGCGGAAAGTGCACGAAAGTGAAGTTTCTAGTGCTCCGGAATGAGTGGGAATACAAGAAATAAGGGAGCTCGCTGGTATAAAAGCGAGAGATCGATTGAAAGTGCTGTGTGTGGAAAGTGAGGTTAGGGGTAGAGGGAAGGCCATCTTGGGTCGCGAGACCGAAGCGCCACCGGGCGGGCTACCTGGGTAACCAAAGAGCGGGAGAGCGCCCCCGTGGAGGGCCAGTCAAAACTCCCCGCGTCGAACAGTGATAGGGACACTGCGAGTTTAAGTATCCGGTCATCAGACAGACGACTGGCGACCTTACGACGACATCGGCAAGTATTTAGGACACGAATCGCATACACGCGGAAGGATACACCTCAAAAATACATATATATATATGTATATTAAAATCGTAAACACATTATGGACAAGTACTATAAGGTAAGTA
Source organism: Bombus affinis (assembly GCF_024516045.1). Taxonomy (NCBI): domain Eukaryota; kingdom Metazoa; phylum Arthropoda; class Insecta; order Hymenoptera; family Apidae; genus Bombus; species Bombus affinis. The sequence goes on along the minus strand of NW_026108910.1, from coordinate 20,075 downwards.
AACTTACGGCTCAGGGGGTTTCGGAGCTTCCAGGCCCCGTCGGGGATTCGAGTAGCGTCCCAGGCTCGACCCGACGGTCACCCAACGACTGGACGAACGGCGAGGGGAAGGTCGATCCCAGGGCCTCCCCTCGTTCGGTAAACACGACCGGGGACCAAGAAACACCCGCAGATGTCACAGAGGGAAAGATGTGCAAAAAAAGCACAAGAAGATACCTCGAATTTGAGGAAGATATCGCGGGATTCATCGAGGAGGTCGAGATGCCAATGCAGGCACTCAAGGATAAGACACCACCCACCGTAAAGGCGACCCGATTCGCAAAGGAAAAAATCCCGAAAGGTGACAAGATCACCAGATATTTGAGAAAGTCCCCAGTGGAGGGGAGGGCGGGCAAGACAACGAGAAGCCTGGCCAGAAGCCAGCCGATGGCAAGGAAGGACGAAGCGGCCAGCACCTCGGAGCTGGACACACCGGCGGAAATGTCGGACAGCGGCAGCGAAGCGGCGGCGCCAAGGGAAAGTCTCAGGAGGAAGGCCATGGCGAACAGAGCAACGGCCGAGACCGAAAGCAATGACGAGGACAGTATCGTCATCAAAATGAGCGAATGGAAGACGATGACGGAAATCATCACAGAAGTCTTCCGCGAAATCCAATACATAGGTAGCAGACTCTACCTCATGAGCAAAAAGGATACCGACATCAAGGAAAGGAGGGACGCTATCAGTAAAAAAGCGTCCAAGCTCCACTCGATGTTGGACGAGATGAGGCTCAAGAGGAACGCTAGGACAGTCACGGCCACCTGGATGACCACCCCTCCGGGGAGGAGTGAGGAGAAGGAAGGAAAAAGGAAGGAGAGATCGCCCGTCGAGGGGACGGGCGACACCAAGAGAAAGAGACCAACGACCATGGAGGCCTCCTACGCAGGAGCCTGTGCCGGAAACAGCTCGGCAAAAGCGACTACTGACTACACGGACAGCGATGTAAAGGATGACTGGATCCCTGTCCGCGGAAGGAGAGGAAAAAGAACGGACACCCCGACGGTGGTCAGTAAGGCGAACGCAGGAAGGGCGGCATTGGACAAGCCAAGGAGGCCGGAGGGACCGAAGAGGATTCGTAACAGACCCGAAGCCATCCTCGTCAAAGTAGGGCAAGACAAGGAGTGGATCCAGGCCTACAAAGACCTGATGGGGGCAAAGGAGACCCTAAAGGAGTGCTGTGGAATTAGGAGGACCAGAACAGGTGACATTCTAATCGAGCTGAAAGCAGGTAGCAACGCCAAAAAGACCGCGGCGGATATGAACACGGCACTAAGAGGCAAGGTGAGAGCGCTACCAATGCGCGACAAGACCTCCGTAGAGATCAGGGATATAGACCCGCTCGTAGGCAAGGAAGAACTAGCCAGGGTGATAGGAATGCACCTGGGCATAAGCGACATCACTGAGGTCGAAGTAAAGACCCTAAAAATGGCGCCGTGGGGCACCCAATCGGCAATAGTGACGATGCCGAAAGCCTACCTGGCCAAAGAGGGGGCGAGCCGGAAGATCAGAACCGGCTTGACGATAGCCTCGATAAAGGCACTACCCAATGTAGTAAAGTGCTACAGATGTCACATGTTCGGTCATATCGCGAACAAATGCACGGCGATAAGCCCTGGAAAGGAGATTTGCAGGAAGTGCGGAGCCAAAGACCACACGATAGCTGCCTGCGCCAGCGCACCCTGCTGCTCCATCTGCAGCAAGGAGAAAGGTGTGAAATTTGACCACGTAACCGGATCCCTGGCTTGTCCAGAGTATAGAAGGCGATTGAAAGCGAATAAATGAGGATACTGCAGATAAACCTCAACAGATGCAAGCTGGCGCAGGACATGATGCACCAATGCGCGATCGAACTTAGGCCGGATATAATAATAATTTCCGAGCCGAACAGGCAGCTACCGCACTGGTTTAATGACACCAAAGGAGACGCCTCGATATGGGTCACACTCCTCAACGGCAAACTGCCCGATGAAACAACAGAGGTCAAGAGCGACGGGATAGTGGGCGTCCGCGTCGGCGACGTCTTCTGCTTCAGCGGATACTGTTCGCCCAACATAAATAGGCTAGCATACTCCGAGTACATAGACACGCTGTCGACTATGACGAAGAGCGCTGCTAGAAGACACGACAAGGTCGTCGTGGCCGGAGACTTCAACGCAAAGTCAACCTGTTGGGGAGGATCGACCACAGACAAGAGAGGGAGAGTCTTAATGGAGGCACTAAGCAGCCACCGGGTGTTTCCACTGAGACTCAAGGAAAAGTATACCTTCTTCATGAACGGGAAGACGAGCTTCCCTGACATAATAAGCGTATCCAATAAGGTCAGCGAGATACACGCCGGAAGCGCGGTCTTGGACAAATACTCGGCCTCGGACCATCTGTACGTGCTCCACAGGTTTAAGGCGAGGAAGACCCGAACCGTATCGAAGTTCTACAGGTACGTGACCAAGGACATATCGCCGGAGGAGTTCCTGAGCAGATTCGACGACACTCTGAAGAAGGAAGACCTCAACGCGGCTATCGGAGAGGATGGGGCCGAGCCCCTGCAAAAGAGCATCGAAGGTACGTGCGAAGGGATGCTAAGGAAGTCGAACAGTGCGGCGACCCGCAAGTACGCGAACTACTGGTGGAACCCGATGATCGCGGAACTGAGAGCGCAGGCGCACAAAGCGCTCAGGAGGGTGACGAGAGAAAGGAAGAAGAACGCCGGCAACACCGAGCCCCTCGTCAACGCCTACAAGGAGATCCGAAGGCAATTAAAAAAGGAGATCGCCCGCAGCAAAAAAAACAGCCTGGGCAGAATACTGCAAGATACTGGAGAGCGACCCTTGGGGCAAACCCTATCGCACGGTCATGAAGATATGTAAAAGCAAGGGACCAACCAACGACATGCCGATCGACATGGTGAAGGCAGTCTTACAGAGGCTATTCACCTTGGGACACGGACCTCCCCATTATGAGGGCCGCGAAAAGGCAGAGACCGAAGAAGAAGGAGATATTAGCCTCAGCGTCGCCATTGGCGAAGGCGATGTCGTCGATGCCGCCGGAAGAATGAACACCAAGAAGGCTGCAGGAGTCGATGGCGTGCCGGGCGAGATCGCGAAGCTGGTAGCGAGTCGCAGGAGCGAACTCGTGACAAGGGCGTTCAACGGCATCACTGAAACAGGAAGGATCCCAGTCTGCTGGAAGACGGCCAGAGTAATACTGCTAAGGAAACCGGGTAAGGATCCCAGTCTCCCTAACGCGTACCGGCCGATAAGCATACTCCCAACCATGAGCAAGATCTGGGAAAAATGCTTTAAGAAGATCATCGAGAGATGCATCGGAATGGACCCGTTCCATCGGAGGCAATATGGCTTCAGAAAGAAGAGGAGTACGGTAGACGCCATCACGCAGGTGATGAAGTTTGCCAACATCTGCAGACAGAAGAAGGTAGTATGCGTGATGATCACCCTAGATATTAGCAATGCCTTCAATTCGCTCAGCTGGAAGAGCATATACGAGGAATTTGACAAGAGGAAGCTGCCATGGAAGGTCAAAAGGCTAATCGGCAGTTACCTATCCGGAAGGAGGATCATCGTGAGCAACCAGCACGGCACGGTGGAGCACGAGGTGGCGGCGGGAGTCCCGCAGGGATCCATCCTCGGACCATTCCTGTGGAACTTGGTATACGACCGGTTGCTCGAGAGACTCGACAACATGCCAATGGTCAGAGCAACCGCCTTCGCGGATGATCTGGCCATCACATGCTCCGTCGGGAGGAACGAAGAGGCCTCCGCCAAGGTCAACACGATGCTAAGGATCGCCAACGACTGGTGCACGAGTGTCGGGCTCACCCTGGCGAGAGAAAAGACGGAGGTCATGTTCATCACAAGCTTGCGAGTGCCGAGAGTGGTGAAACTCAGGTTGGGCTCCTCGGACATCGAAACGGTCGATCGCATCAGGTATCTCGGAGTCGTCATTGACTCCAGTCGGAGGTTCGGTGCGCATATCGAGATGGCGTGTAACAGAGCCGACAAGTTAATAGGAGCACTTAGGGGAATTCTACCCAACATCAGCGGGCCGCCCAGCTTGGCTCGGAGGCTCTACTACAATGTGTGGGAGTCCATCGTAACTTACGGAGCACCGGTGTGGGCTAGAGCAGCGAATACCGATAAGAACAGGAAAAAGCTGAAACGTGCACAACGAACGGCCCTGTGCATAACAACGACGGCATATCGTACCGTCTCCCACGCGGCACTTTGCGTGTTGACCGGGAATCTCCCGATTTATATAAAGATAAAGATGCTCGGAGAGACCTACGAGAGGAACAAGATCCACGGGCCCAGGAGTGGCACGGATGACGACTGCAAGCTGAAGGAGGAACTGGAGGCGATTCGCAAGAAGGCCCAAGAGGACTGGCAGAAGGAGTGGAACAACTACAAAAAAGAAAATATCACAAAGAAGCTAATACCGAGTGCGCTGTTATTTACCAAAAAGAAGATGGACATCGATCACCACACCATGCAGCTGCTAACCGGGCATGGGAGCTTCGGTGTCTATAGGAAAAGGATTGGCAGGGACAGCGACAGCAACTGTCTCGACTGTGGAGACCCGAGCGACGATGCAGAGCACGCCCTCTTCGCGTGCCCGAAGTGGGCGGACAGAAGGATCGAGCTGGAGAACGCTCTGGGCGGGAAGATAGACGTGGGCAATCTGATCGCCACGGTGACCGCCAAGGACGAGAGCTGGAATAAATTTAGGCAATTCTGCAAGACCGTCATGTGTCACAGGAGGGTGACAGCGAGGGCCTGGGAAGAAGCAAGGAGGAGAACGAGCGAAACAACAACTACGCGGAGCAATGAGGGCAAGAACACGAAACAACGAAAAACCGCAGAAGGAGACCAGCCCAGTATTCTGAACTGGCTGAGAGGACGACATGAGGAGTAACGGCCCGAAGAAGTAGATACTACGGGGCACGAAAGGACAACCCTGATGACTGCCGACAGGTTTTACCGGGGTTGTCTGCCCCCCAAGCGGAGGAAGAAGGAGGAGGGGTTTTTAGTGGGTATGGCAACTACATCCGACCGACTCCCACATAACCCAGTGATGCGGATCACTGGGTATGCGTAATAGCATTTTCCCCTCCCCACGCAAAAAAAAAAAAAAAAAAAAAAAAAAAAAAAAAAAAAAAAAAAAACGTATTACGTTATATAGTATAACGTTATAACGCATTACGTCATATAGTGTAATGTTATATGGCATATCCTTATAACGTATTACGTTATATAGTGTAACGTTATAACGCATTACGTTATATAGTATAACGTTATATGTCATATCCTTGTAACGTATTACGTTATATAGTATAACGTTATATGGTATATCGTTATAACGTATTACGTTATATAGTAAAACGTTATAGCGCATTACGATATGCAGTATACCGTTATATGTCATATCCTTGTAACGTATTACGTTATATAGTATAACGTTATGTGGCATATCCTTATAACGTATTACGTAATATAGTGTAACGTTATAACGCATTAAGTTATATAGTATAACGTTATGTGGCATATCCTTATAACGTATTACGTTATATAGTATAACGTTATATGGCATATCCTTATAACGTATTGCGTTATATAGTATAACGTTATGTGGCATATACTTATAACGTATTACGTTACATAGTGTAACGTTGTAACGCATTACGTTATATGGTATAACGTTATATGGCATATCCATATAACGTATTGCGTTATATAGTGTAACGTTATAACGCATTACGTTATATAGTATAACGTTATATGTCATATCCTTGTAACGTATTACGTTATATAGTATAACGTTATAACGCATTACGTTATATAGTATAACGTTATATGGTATATCGTTATAACGTATTACGTTATATAGTATAACGTTATAGCGCATTACGATATACAGTATAACGTTATATGGCATATCCATATATCGTATTACGTTATATAGTATAACGTTATGTGGCATACCCTTCTAACGTATTACGTTATATAGTATAACGTTATGTGGCATATCCTTATAACGTATTACGTTATATAGTGTAACGTTATAACGCATTACGTTATATAGTATAACGTTATATGTCATATCCTTATCACGCATTACGTTATATAGTATAACGTTATGTGGCATAGCCTTATAACGTGTTACGTTATATAGTATAACGTTATAACGCATTACGTTATATAGTGTAATGTTATATGGCATATCCTTATAACGTATTGCGTTATATAGTATAACGTTATGTCGCATATACTTATAACGTATTACGTTATATGTCATATCCTTATAACGTATTGCGTTATATAGTGTAACGTTATAACGCATTACGTTATATAGTATAACGTTATATGTCATATCCTTGTAACGTATTACGTTATATAGTATAACGTTATAACGCATTACGTTATATAGTATAACGTTATATGGTATATCGTTATAACGTATTACGTTATATAGTATAACGTTATAGCGCATTACGATATACAGTATAACGTTATATGGCATATCCATATATCGTATTACGTTATATAGTATAACGTTATGTGGCATACCCTTCTAACGTATTACGTTATATAGTATAACGTTATGTGGCATATCCTTATAACGTATTACGTTATATAGTGTAACGTTATAACGCATTACGTTATATAGTATAACGTTATATGTCATATCCTTATCACGCATTACGTTATATAGTATAACGTTATGTGGCATAGCCTTATAACGTGTTACGTTATATAGTATAACGTTATAACGCATTACGTTATATAGTGTAATGTTATATGGCATATCCTTATAACGTATTGCGTTATATAGTATAACGTTATGTGGCATATACTTATAACGTATTACGTTACATAGCGTAACGTTATAACGCATTACGTTATATAGCATAACGTTATGTGGCATATCCTTATAACGTATTACGTTATGTAGTATAACGTTATAACGCATTACGTTATATAGTATAACGTTATATGTCATATCCTTATAACGTATTACGTTATATAGTATAACGTTATAACGCATTACGTTATATAGTATAACGTTATATAGTATATCGTTATAACGCATTACGTTATATAATATAACGTTATGTGGCATATCCTTATAACGTATTACGTTATATAGTATAACGTTATGTGGCATAACCTTATAACGTATTACGTTATACAGTATAACGTTATATGTCATATCCTTATAACGTATTACGTTATATAGTATAACGTTATAACGCATTACGTTATATAGTATAACGTTATATGGTATATCGTTATAACGAATTACGTTATATAGTATAACGTTATAGCGCATTACGATATACAGTATAACGTTATATGGCATATCCATATATCGTATTACGTTATATAGTATAACGTTATATAGTATATCGTTATAACGTATTACGATATATAGTATAACGTTATGTGGCATATCTTTCTAACGTATTACGGTATATAGTATAACGTTATGTGGCATATCCTTATAACGTATTACGTTATATAGTGTAACGTTATAACGCATTACGTTATATAGTATAACGTTATATGTCATATCCTTATAACGCAATACGTTATATAGTATAACGATATGTGGCATATCGTTATAACGTATTACGTTATATAGTATAACGTTATAACGCATTACGTCATATAGTGTAATGTTATGTGGCATATCCTTATAACGCATTGCGTTATATAGTATAACGTTATGTGGCATATCCTAATAACGTATTACGTTATATAGTGTAACGTTATAACGCATAACGTTATATAGTATAACGTTATATGTCATATCCTTATAACGTATTACGTTATATAGTATAACGTTATATAGTATATCGTTATAACGCATTACGTTATATAATATAACGTTATGTGGCATAACCTTATAACGTGTTACGTTATATAGTATAACGTTATATGTCATATCCTTATAACATATTACGTTATATAGTATAACGTTATAACGCATTACGTTATATAGTATAACGTTATATAGTATATCGTTATAACGTATTACGTTATATACTATAACGTTATGTGGCATATCCTTATAACGTATTACGTTATATAGTATAACGTTATGTGGCATAACCTTATAACGTGTTACGTTATATAGTATAACGTTATATGTCATATCCTTATAACATATTACGTTATATAGTATAACGTTATAACGCATTACGTTATATAGTATAACGTTATATGGTATATCGTTATAACGTATTACGTTATATAGTATAACGTTGTAGCGCATTACGATATACAGTATAACGTTATATGGCATATCCATATATCTTATTACGTTATATAGTATAACGTTATAACGCATTACGTTATATAGTATAACGTTATAACGCATTACGTTATATAGTATAACGTTATATGTCATATCCATATAACGCAATACGTTATATAGTATAACGTTATGTGGCATATCGTTATAACGTATTACGTTATATAGTATAACGTTATAACGCATTACGTCATATAGTGTAATGTTATGTGGCATATCCTTGTAACGTATTGCGTTATATATTATAACGTTATGTGGCATATCCTTATAACGTATTACGTTATATAGTGTAACGTTATAACGCATAACGTTATATAGTATAACGTTATGTGGCATATCCTTATAACGTATTACGTTATATAGCATAAAGTTATAACGCATTACGTTAATTTGTATAACGTTATATGTCATATCCTTATAACGTATTACGTTATATAGTATAACGTTATGTAGCATATCCTTATAACGTATTACGTTATATAGTATAACGTTATATGGCATATCCTTATAACGTATTGCGTTATATAATATAACGTTATGTGGCATATACTTATAACGTATTACGTTACATAGTGTAACGTTATAACGCATTACGTTATATGGTATAACGTTATATGGCATATCCATATAACGTATTGCGTTATATAGTGTAACGTAATAACGCATTACGTTATATAGTATAACGTTATATGCCATATCCTTGTAACGTATTACGTTATATAGTATAACGTTATAACGCATTACGTTATATAGTATAACGTTATATGGTATATCGTTATAACGTATTACGTTATATAGTATAACGTTATAGCGCATTACGATATAGAGTATAACGTTACATGGCATATCCATATATCGTATTACGTTATATAGTATATCGTTATGTGGCATATCCTTCTAACGTATTACGTTATATAGTATATCGTTATAACGTATTACGATATATAGTATAACGTTATGTGGCATATCCTTCTAACGTATTACGTTATATAGTATAACGTTATGTGGCATATCCTCATAACGTATTACGTTATATAGTGTAACGTTATAACGCATTACGTTATATAGTGTAATGTTATATGGCATATCCTTATAACGTATTGCGTTATATAGTATAACGTTATGTGGCATATACTTATAACGTATTACGTTACATAGTGTAACGTTATAACGCATTACGTTATATAGTAAAACGTTATGTGGCATATCCTTATAACGTATTACGTTATATAGTATAACGTTATAACGCATTACGTTATATAGTATAACGTTATATAGTATATCGTTATAACGCATTACGTTATATAATATAACGTTATGTGGCATATCCTTATAACTTATTACGTTATATAGTATAACGTTATGTGGCATAACCTTATAACGTATTACGTTATATAGTATAACGTTATATGTCATATCCTTATAACGTATTACGTTATATAGTATAACGTTATAACGCATTACGTTATATAGTCTAACGTTATATGGTATATCGTTATAACGAATTACGTTATATAGTATAACGTTATAGCGCATTACGATATACAGTATAACGTTATATGGCATATCCATATATCGTATTACGTTATATAGTATAACGTTATATAGTATATCGTTATAACGTATTATGATATATAGTATAACGTTATGTGGCATATCCTTCCAACGTATTACGTTGTATAGTATAACGTTATGTGGCATATCCTTATAACGTATTACGTTATATAGTGTAACGTTATAACGCATTACGTTATACAGTATAACGTTATATGTCATATCCTTATAACGCAATACGTTATATAGTATAACGTTATGTGGCATATCCTTATAACGTATTGCGTTATATAGTGTAACGTCATAACGCATTACGTTATATAGTATAACGTTATATGTCATATCCTTGTAACGTATTACGTTATATAGTATAACGTTATAACGCATTACGTTATATAGTATAACGTTATATGGTATATCGTTATAACGTATTACGTTATATAGTATAACGTTATAGCGCATTACGATATAGAGTATAACGTTATATGGCATATCCATATATCGTATTACGTTATATAGTATAACGTTATGTGGCATATCCTTCTAACGTATTACGTTATATAGTATATCGTTATAACGTATTACGATATATAGTATAACGTTATGTGGCATATCCTTCTAACGTATTACGTTATATAGTATAACGTTATGTGGCATATCCTTATAACGTATTACATTATATAGTGTAACGTTATAACGCATTACGTTATATAGTATAACGTTATATGTCATATCCGTATCACGCATTACGTTATATAGTATAACGTTATGTGGCATATCCTTATAACGTATTACGTTATATAGTATAACGTTATAACGCATTACGTTATATAGTGTAATGTTATATGGCATATCCTTATAACGTATTGCGTTATATAGTATAACGTTATGTGGCATATACTTATAACGTATTACGTTACATAGTGTAACGTTATAACGCATTACGTTATATAGTATAACGTTATGTGGCATATCCTTATAACGTATTACGTTATATAGTATAACGTTATAACGCATTACGTTATATAGTATAACGTTATATGAAATATCCTTATAACGTATTACGTTATATAGTATAACGTTATAACGCATTACGTTATATAGTATAACGTTATAGCGCATTACGATATACAGTATAACGATATATGGCATATCCATATATCGTATTACGTTATATAGTATAACGTTATATAGTATAACGTTATAACGCATTACGTCATATAGTGTAATGTTATGTGGCATATCCTTATAACGTATTGCGTTATATAGTATAACGTTATGCGGCATATCCTTATAACGTATTTCGTTATATATTGTAACGTTATAACGCATAACGTTATATAGTATAACGTTATGTGGCATATCCTTATAACGTATTACGTTATATAGTATAACGTTATGTGGCATAACCTTATAACGTATTACGTTATATAGTATAACGTTATATGTCATATCCTTATAACGTATTACGTTATATAGAATAACGTTATAACGCATTACGTTATATAGTATAACGTTATAGCGCATTACGATATACAGTATAACGATATATGGCATATCCATATATCGTATTACGTTATATAGTATAACGTTATATAGTATAACGTTATAACGCATTACGTCATATAGTGTAATGTTATGTGGCATATCCTTATAACGTATTGCGTTATATAGTATAACGTTATGCGGCATATCCTTATAACGTATTTCGTTATATATTGTAACGTTATAACGCATAACGTTATATAGTATAACGTTATGTGGCATATCCTTATAACGTATTACGTTATATAGCATAACGTTATAACGCATTACGTTATATAGTATAACGTTATAGCGCATTACGATATACAGTATAACGTTATATGGCATATCCATATATCGTATTACGTTATATAGTATAACGTTATATAGTATATCGTTATAACGTATTACGATATATAGTATAACGTTATGTGGCATATCCTTCCAACGTATTACGTTATATAGTATAACGTTATGTGGCATATCCATATATCGTATTACGTTATATAGTATAACGTTATAACGCATTACGTTATATAGTATAACGTTATATAGTATATCGTTATAACGTATTACGTTATGTGGCATATCCTTACAACGTATTACGTTATATAGTATAACGTTATGTGGCATAACCTTATAACGTAGTACGTTATATAGTATAACGTTATATGTCATATCCTTATAACGTATTACGTCATATAGTATAACGTTATAACGCATTACGTTATATAGTATAACGTTATATGGTATATCGTTATAACGTATTACGTTATATAGTATAACGTTATAGCGCATTACGATATACAGTATAACGATATAACGCATTACGTTATATAGTATAACGTTATATAATATATCGTTATAACGTATTACGATATATAGTATAACGTTATGTGGCGTATCCTTCTAACGTATTACGTTATATAGTATAACGTTATGTGGCATATCCTTATAACGTATTACGTTATATAGTGTAACGTTATAACACATTACGTTATATAGTGTAACGTTATATGTCATATCCTTATAACGCATTACGTTATATAGTATAACGTTATGTGGCATATCCTTATAACGTATTACGTTATATAGTATAACGTTATAACGCATTACGTCATATAGTGTAATGTTATATGGCATATCCTTATAACGTATTGCGTTATATAGTATAACGTTATGTGGCATATACTTATAACGTATTACGTTACATAGTGTAACGTTATAACGGATTACGTTATATAGTATAACGCTCTGTGGCATATCCTTATAACGTATTACGTTATATAGTATAACGTTATAACGCATTACGTTATATAGTATAACGTTATATAATATATCGTTATAACGCATTACGTTATATACTATAACGTCATGTGGCATATCCTTATAACGTATTACGTTATATAGTATAACGTTATGTGGCATAACCTTATAACGTATTACGTTATATAGTATAACGTTATATGTCATATCCTTATAACGTATTACGTTATATAATATAACGTTATGACGCATTACGTTATATAGTATAACGTTATATGGTATATCGTTATAACGAATTACGTTATATAGTATAACGTTATAGCGCATTACGATGTACGGTATAACGTTATATGGCATATCTATATATCGTATTACGTTATATAGTATAACGTTATATAGCATATCGTTATAACGTATTACGATATATAGTATAACGTTATGTGGCATATCCTTCTAACGTAATACGTTATATAGTATAACGTTATGTGGCATATCCTTATAACGTATTACGTTATATAGTGTAACGTTATAACGGATTACGTTATATAGTATAGCGTTATGTGGCATATCCTTATAACGTATTACGTTATATAGTATAACGTTATAACGCATTACGTCATATAGTATAACGTTATATAGTATATCGTTATAACGCATTACGTTATATACTATAACGTTATGTGGCATATCCTTATAACGTATTACGTTATATAGTATAACGTTATGTGACATAACCTTATAACGTATTACGTTATATAGTATAACGTTATATGTCATATCCCTACAACGTATTACGTTATATAGTATAACGTTATATGTCATATCCTTATAACGCATTACGTTATATAATATAACGTTATGTGGCATATACTTATAACGTATTACGTTATATAGTGTAACGTTATAACGCATTACGTTATATAGTATAACGTTATATGGCATATCCATATAACGTATTACGTTATATAGTATAAGGTTATAACGCATTACGTTATATAGTATAACGTTATATGGCATATCCATATAACGTATTACGTTATATAGTATAACGTTACAACGCATTACGTTATACAGTATAACGTTATATAGTATAATGTTATAACGCATTACGTTATATAGTATAACGTTATGTGGCATAACCTTATAACGTATTACGTTATATAGTGTAACGTTATAACGCATTACGTTATATAGTATAACGTTATATGTCATATCCTTATAACGTATTACGTTATATAGTATAACGTTATATAGTATATCGTTATAACGTATTACGTTCTATACTATAACGTTATGTGGCATATCCATATAACGTATTACGTTATATAGTATAACGTTATAACGCATTACGTTATATAGTATATCGTTATAACGTATTACGATATATAGTATAACGTTATGTGGCATATCCTTATAACGTAATACGTTATATAGTGTAACGTTATAACTCATTACGTTATATAGAATAACGTTATATGGTATATCGTTATAACGTATTACGTTCTATACTATAACGTTATGTGGCATATCCATATAACGCATTACGTTACATAGTATAGCGTTATAACGCATTACGTTATATACTATAACGTTATGTGGCATATCCTTATAACGCAATACGTTATATAGTATAACGTTATGTGGCATATCCTTATAACGTATTACGTTATATAGTGTAACGTTATAACTCATTACGTTATATAGAATAACGTTATATGGTATATCGTTATAACGTATTACGTTATATAGTATAACGTTATAGCGCATTACGATATACAGTATAACGTTATATGGCATATCCATATATCGTATTACGTTATATAGTATAACGTTATGTGGCATATCCTTCTAACGTATTACGTTATATAGTATATCGTTATAACGTATTACGATATATAGTATAACGTTATGTGGCATATCCTTCTAACGTATTACGTTATATAGTATAACGTTATGTGGCATATCCTTATAACGTATTACGTTATATAGTGTAACGTTATAACGCATTACGTTATATAGTATAACGTTATATGTCATATCCTTATCACGCATTACGTTATATAGTATAACGTTGTGTGGCATATCCTCATAACGTATTACGTTATATAGTATAACGTTATAACGCATTACGTTATATAGTGTAATGTTATATGGCATATCCTTATAACGTATTGCGTTATATAGTATAACGTTATGTGGCATATACTTATAACGTATTACGTTACATAGTGTAACGTTATAACGCATTACGTTATATAGTATAACGTTATGTAGCATATCCTTATAACGTATTACGTTATATAGTATAACGTTATAACGCATTACGTTATATAGTATGACGTTATATGTCATATCCTTATAACGTATTACGTTATATAGTATAACGTTATAACGCATTACGTTGTATAGTATAACGTTATATAGTATATCGTTATAACGCATTACGTTATATAATATAACGTTATGTGGCATATCCTTATAACGTATTACGTTATATAGTATAACGTTATGTGGCATAACCTTATAACGTATTACGTTATATAGTATAACGTTATATGTCATATCCTTATAACGTATTACGTTATATAGTATAACGTTATAACGCATTACGTTATATAGTGTAACGTTATAACGCATTACGTTATATAGTGTAACGTTATATAATATATCGTTATAACGTATTACGATATATAGTATAACGTTATGTGGCGTATCCTTCTAACGTATTACGTTATATAGTATAACGTTATGTGGCATATCCTTATAAAGTATTACGTTATATAGTGTAACGTTATAACTCATTACGTTATATAGAATAACGTTATATGGTATATCGTTATAACGTATTACGTTATATAGTATAACGTTATAGCGCATTACGATATACAGTATAACGTTATATGGCATATCCATATATCGTATTACGTTATATAGTATAACGTTATGTGGCATATCCTTCTAACGTATTACGTTATATAGTATATCGTTATAACGTATTACGTTCTATACTATAACGTTATGTGGCATATCCATATAACGTATTACGTTACATAGTATATCGTTATAACGCATTACGTTATATAATATAACGTTATGTGGCATATCCTTATAACGTATTACGTTATATAGTATAACGTTATGTGGCATAACCTTATAACGTATTACGATATATAGTATAACGTTATGTGGCATATCCTTATAACGTATTACGTTATATAGTATAACGTTATGTGGCATATCCTTATAACGTATTACGTTATATTGTGTAACGTCATAACGCATTACGTTATATAGTATAACGTTATATGTCATATCCTTATAACGCAATACGTTATATAGTATAACGTTATGTGGCATATCGTTATAACGTATTACGTTATATAGTATAACGTCATAACGCATTACGTCATATAGTGTAATGTTATGTGGCATATCCTTATAACGTATTGCGTTATACAGTATAATGTTATGTGGCATATCCTTATAACGTATTACGTTATATAGTGTAACGTTATAACGCATAACGTTATATAGTATAACTTTATGTGGCATATCCTTATAACGTATTACGTTATATAGCATAACGTTATAACGCATTACGTTATATTGTATAACGTTATATGTCATATCCTTATAACGTATTACGTTATAAAGTGTAACGTTATAACGCATTACGTTATATAGTATAACGTTATATAGTATATCGTTATAACGTATTACGTTATATACTATAACGTTATGTGGCATATCCTTATAACGTATTACGATATATAGTATAACGTTATGTGGCATAACCTTATAACGTATTACGTTATATAGTATAACGTTATATGTCATATCCTTATAACGTATTACGTCATATAGTATAACGTTATAACGCATTACGTTATATAGTATAACGTTATATGGTATATCGTTATAACGTATTACGTTATACAGTATAACGTTATAGCGCATTACGATATACAGTATAACGTTATATGGCATATCCATATATCGTATTACGTTATATAGTATAACGTTATAACGCATTACGTTATATAGTATAACGTTATATAATATATCGTTATAACGTATTACGATATATAGTATAACGTTATGTGGCGTATCCTTCTAACGTATTACGTTATATAGTATAACGTTATGTGGCATATCCTTATAACGTATTACGTTATATAGTGTAACGTTATAACGCATTACGTTATATAGTGTAACGTTATATGTCATATCCTTATAACGCATTACGTTATATAGTATAACGTTATGTGGCATATCCTTATAACGTATTACGTTATATAGTATAACGTTATAACGCATTACGTCATATAGTGTAATGTTATATGGCATATCCTTATAACGTATTGCGTTATATAGTATAACGTTATGTGGCATATACTTATAACGTATTACGTTACATAGTGTAACGTTATAACGGATTACGTTATATAGTATAACGCTTTGTGGCATATCCTTATAACGTATTACGTTATATAGTATAACGTTATAACGCATTACGTTATATAGTACAACGTTATATAATATATCGTTATAACGCATTACGTTATATACTATAACGTCATGTGGCATATCCTTATAACGTATTACGTTATATAGCATAACGTTATATGTCATATCCTTATCACGCATTACGTTATATAGTATAACGTTATGTGGCATATCCTCATAACGTATTACGTTATATAGTATAACGTTATAACGCATTACGTCATATAGTGTAATGTTATATGGCATATCCATATATCGTATTACGTTATATAGTATAACGTTATGTGGCATATCCTTCTAACGTATTACGTTATATAGTATATCGTTATAACGTATTACGTTATATAGTATATCGTTATAACGTATTACGTTATATAGTATAACGTTATGTGGCATAACCTTATAACGTATTACGTTATATAGTATAACGTTATATGTCATATCCTTATAACGTATTACGTTATATAGTATAACGTTATAACGCATTACGTTATATAGTATAACGTTATATGGTATATCGTTATAACGAATTACGTTATATAGTATAACCTTATAGCGCATTACGATATACAGTATAACGTTATAACGCATTACGTTATATAGTATAACGTTATATAATATATCGTTATAACGTATTACGATATATAGTATAACGTTATGTGGCGTATCCTTCTAACGTATTACGTTATATAGTATAACGTTATGTGGCATATCCTTATAACGTATTACGTTATATAGTGTAACGTTATAACTCATTACGTTATATAGAATAACGTTATATGGTATATCGTTATAACGTATTACGTTATATAGTATAACGTTATAGCGCATTACGATATACAGTATAACGTTATATGGCATATCCATATATCGTATTACGTTATATAGTATAACGTTATGTGGCATATCCTTCTAACGTATTACGTTATATAGTATATCGTTATAACGTATTACGTTCTATACTATAACGTTATGTGGCATATCCATATAACGTATTACGTTACATAGTATATCGTTATAACGCATTACGTTATATAATATAACGTTATGTGGCATATCCTCATAACGTATTACGTTATATAGTATAACGTTATGTGGGATAACCTTATAACGTATTACGATATATAGTATAATGTTATGTGGCATATCCTTCAAACGTATTACGTTATATAGTATAACGTTATGTGGCATATCCTTATAACGTATTACGTTATATAGTGTAACGTTATAACGCATTACGTTATATAGTATAACGTTATATGTCATATCCTTATAACGCAATACGTTATATAGTATAACGTTATGTGGCATATCGTTATAACGTATTACGTTATATAGTATAACGTCATAACGCATTACGTCATATAGTGTAATGTTATGTGGCATATCCTTATAACGTATTGCGTTATACAGTATAATGTTATGTGGCATATCCTTATAACGTATTACGTTATATAGTGTAACGTTATAACGCATAACGTTATATAGTATAACGTTATGTGGCATATCCTTATAACGTATTACGTTATATAGTATAACGTTATGTGGTATATCCTTATAACGTATTACGTTATATAGTGTAACGTTATAACGCATAACGTTATATAGTATAACGTTATGTGGCATATCCTTATAACGTATTACGTTATATAGTATAACGTTATGTGGGATAACCTTATAACGTATTACGATATATAGTATAACGTTATGTGGCATATCCTTCTAACGTATTGCGTTATACAGTATAATGTTATGTGGCATATCCTTATAACGTATTACGTTATATAGTGTAACGTTATAACGCATAACGTTATATAGTATAACGTTATGTGGCATATCCTTATAACGTATTACGTTATATAGTATAACGTTATGTGGCATATCCTTATAACGTATTACGTTATATAGTGTAACGTTATAACGCATAACGTTATATAGTATAACGTTATGTGGCATATCCTTATAACGTATTACGTTATATAGTGTAACGTTATAACGCATAACGTTATATAGTATAACGTTATGTGGCATATCCTTATAACGTATTACGTTATATAGTATAACGTTATGTGGCATATCCTTATAACGTATTACGTTATATAGTGTAACGTTATAACGCATAACGTTATATAGTATAACGTTATATGGCATATCCATATATCGTATTACGTTATATAGTATAACGTTATGTGGCATATCCTTATAAAGTATTACGTTATATAGTATAACGTTATAACTCATTACGTTATATAGAATAACGTTATATGGTATATCGTTATAACGTATTACGTTATATAGTATAACGTTATAGCGCATTACGATATACAGTATAACGTTATATGGCATATCCATATATCGTATTACGTTATATAGTATAACGTTATGTGGCATATCCTTCTAACGTATTACGTTATATAGTATATCGTTATAACGTATTACGTTCTATACTATAACGTTATGTGGCATATCCATATAACGTATTACGTTACATAGTATATCGTTATAACGCATTACGTTATATAATATAACGTTATGTGGCATATCCTTATAACGTATTACGTTATATAGTATAACGTTATGTGGCATATCGTTATAACGTATTACGTTATATAGTATAACGTCATAACGCATTACGTCATATAGTGTAATGTTATGTGGCATATCCTTATAAAGTATTGCGTTATACAGTATAATGTTATGTGGCATATCCTTATAACGTATTACGTTATATAGTGTAACGTTATAACGCATAACGTTATATAGTATAACGTTATGTGGCATATCCTTATAACGTATTACGTTATATAGCATAACGTTATAACGCATTACGTTATATTGTATAACGTTATATGTCATATCCTT